>NW_017672127.1:0-160747 GCF_001879085.1 Nicotiana attenuata | reverse complement strand
GTTAAAGTAGTTTTTCTTTCGCGTTTCGTAGTGTACATACGGACAACTAGACATATGCTATAGAAAGACTGTTTGACCCCCCCCCCCCCCAACCCCCTAACTTTTTTTTCGTTTTTTTCATTCTATTCAAGTTTTTGTGAAAATGCACGGGAGAAAAAAATCTATTATTGATATTCTATTACGTATTTTTACAATAGCCCTATTAACTATACACAATACATATTCTACTCCTATTCTATATGGGGCTAGGGTTATTTTCATAACTATCTAACACTCTCCCTCAAGACGGTGCATACATATTATATGTACCGAGCTTGTTACATATGTAACTAATACGAGGAACCAGTAAGGGACTTGGTGAAAATATCTGCAAGCTGATAATTCGACTTCACAAGGTCACCGTGAAGAAAATCATTCTTAATGTCCAACTGATAGAGAGGCCTATGGCGAACAACATCCATGGATAGAAAAAGGTGAACTGATGCTATTTTAGCCACGGGAGAGAAAGTATCTCTGTAATCGAGCCCAAATATCCGAGTATACTCTTTGGTAACAAGACGGGCCTTAAGGCGATCAACTTGGCCATCTGGACCAACTTTGACTGCATACACCCAACGAAAACCAACAATAGATTTACCCGAAGGAAGAGGAACAAGCTCCCAAGTACCACTCACCACACAACCACGTATTACCTGTTTGAACAATGGAAGCTATCTTTGAAGATGTATGTTTACATGCTTTGTACTTAAGGAGCTCAATATAATTCGATAGAGAAACCATCCAACCATTCATAGTATTCGATCCCATTTTTCTACAGCCAATTTCTCAAATTCTTGACTAAAAGTTGTATGGTTAACCTTGGAATGCCAAATCAGAACACTTTTTTTTTTCGTTGAGAAAACACTGTTCACTCGCCGGAGAATAAAAAGGTTGTCGGAAATTGATGAAACTTGAATGGACAGACTCAGAATAACCTCCTTGAGTAATCTGTCCAAAAGAACCTTCGTCAGAAAAATCACGGTAACCACCGGAAAGTTAGTGTAGTTGTCGGGATAATCTCAAAGTGATCGGAATAAAAAGAAAAAGGTATGGGTAGGCCCAGAATTACTAGTAGATCACACTGTTCAACAGAAACTTTTTCAAAACCTGGCCGAAACAGGCCTCATGCGCCGGCGTGTGGGTCAGCGAGCAAATTTCTCCCTTTTCCGGCATGTGAGGGCGCGTGGGAAGGTGTTTTCTCGTGGGGTTGAATGTGGTTTGGTTGCCGTAGCCTGAGGGGTCTTGTAGTGGTGTTGGTTTTTGCACAACACCAATGGAAAGTGATTTTGTTGCGGACAACCTCTTAAGTTGTCGAAAAATTGCACGGCGACAAGGTCTTTCTTCTCGGACGCTGGAATGATGCACAACGATAAGTTTCTCACTAATGCTATGATACCATGTGAGAATGCACGAGAGAAAAAAATCTGTTATTGATATTCTATCAAGTGTTTTTACAATAGCACTATTTATAACTATACACAATACATATTCTACTCCCATTCTATGTGGGACTAGGGTTATTTTCATAACTATCTAACATTTTTCTTACACTGTGCAACTTGGACAACCATGAGTTCTTTGTTTCAAGGAAAAAGTTTTCAAAGGTGGTTGGACGGTGAAATCCTTTATAATCAGGATTCATGGTTTCCTTGTAAGCTCATGATGGCAATCAATTTTCCATTGTTGAAGACGGAGTGTGTTTCAAGCTGTTGCTGCTTCTTATCTTGTATTTCTCATCCTTAGTTTATATTTTCTTGCACTTTTTTTTACTGAATTGGTAAGTTAGTGTTATCGAGGAATCTCGTTTTAAGATTTTACCAAGTCAAGAGTGGTTTTGACTAATAATGGTATTGAGGTGTTCATTTTTTCTTTATTTTTTTGGTTTTTGTCTCTCTTCTCTCTGTTTTTGGGTTTGGACAACTTTTTGATTGGTCTTCTAGCCCCTTGACTGGTTAGATCTTATAACGAGATTCCTCGATAACACTAATTTACCAACTATTTAGGCTCAGTCAAGGGGCTAGAAAACCATTCACAAAGTTGACCAACCCAAAAACAGAAAGAAGAGAGACAAAGACCAAAATAATAAAGGAAAGAGAAATACCTCAAAATCATTATTAGTCAACACCACTCTTAGACCTGGTACGATCTTATAACGAGATTCCTTGATAATACTACCAAATCACACGAGTATTACTGGTCGGAATGTAAATTTTGATCCATAACCAAAAGCAAAGACCATAAAGAAATCGCCTGTGCAAGAAATTCAGAAATTAACAGCAACAACTGCTGTGCATCAATGTCAAACTAGGCGGGGTCAGCTATCCAAATCTTCAATATGCATTTCGCCTACCCATTTCAGTCCAATATTTTATATTTTGTCTTTAAAGACAAACTAGGGGTTCTCTAACACTAAAGGCCATCCTCATTTTTTCTTCGAAAGGAGAGTTGTGTTATTTTCATCTGTGTCACTTCCTAAGGCATAATAACGGACATATATTTCCTTTTGTAATGTTCTAAGGATGTGAGGAGTGGGAGTTATGAATATTTTACTTCTGTTAGTCTTTGGTCTTGTAATGGGGAAAAATCCCAGGCCCTGCAAAAGGATAGGCGAGCCCTATGGAGAAAACTGAAAAATAAAATGTGGTTAGGGGCAGCCGTGTTGATGTTGACTGGGTGCTATTGGCATGGTGTCTTCCTTATCTCTTGTAAATCATTTTATCTTCTACGTATTACCTATTTCTTTAGCTCATTGAATCGTTCTCTTTGCCTGTTTCTGAAATTTCAGCATTACGAAGGTGATGTTTCAAATCTAGAGTTGTACTTCGTCATTGTCAACAATGAGTATGGGGAGCAAACTGAAGAGGAGCTGCTTCCTGGTGGGAAAAGCATACGTGTAACTAGTGAGAATGTCATCACCTTTATTCATCTTGTCGCCAACCATCGTTTAAACTTTCAGGTTATTTAACTTTTGGTCTTGCTTCTTTTCCAGCCTGCACATTGCATATTACAATGTCTCTTTCAAGGCATTTTACCTGTGGTGGGCCTCATATCTCTTTTAGAGTTGTTGCTTACTTTGTTTAATTGTGATGATCTAGATCCGTCAGCAAAGTTCTCATTTTCTGAGGGGCTTCCAACAGCTAATACAAAAGGAGTGGATTGACATGTTTAATGAACATGAACTTCAGGTGCTAGCATTTATACTTCTGTTACACATTACATGCTTTCACATCAGAAACATTGTTGGTTGTATCATTTTATAAGAAGAAAACATAATAAACGACATTAGCCTTGTCTAAAATATATCCTGAGCATGCTATACCCTGTCAGCACTTGAAATTCAGGAAATTGCCTGTCCCATGCATCTCAACTGCCTATATATATCTTAACAAAGTAAACCAGGCCAACCTGCTTACGCAACGAAGGCATGATAGACTACTCTGGATGAAGCTACTTGTAGGGCTTTATGTAGTAAGGTTATTGGCAATTTGGCATTAGCTCAGCCATTTACAAAGAGCTAGTAAATGACGTAGTCTGTCAAGAAATTTTGCTCAGAATAGAGGATTTGATGGAAAAAGCCTGAGCAATTCTGAAAGAACAAGATTAGAAAAGAAGGATTTTCTAGATGCCTGAAAGATTTGAATTTCAAGCACCAATATATTGAGAAATAGTTGTTCCTTATGCTGCCTAAGAAGATGAAAAAGAAAGTTTGACATGCAAATTTCAGAATGAAAGGTAAACTGTATCCAAAAGCTATGTAAAGTATAGAGACAATAGAGAAATCTCTCTCATCTTGTATTCAAGAAGTAACAAGTATATATACAAGTGCATAGAGCCTTAACTATGGAAAGAATCAAAAAGGAAATCCTATAAATCTGCTGTGAATCCCTATAATTATGCTAGCTATGTATATTACATAAGATTATGTCTACATTCAGATTATGTCTACATTCATTATCTAACACTCCCCCTCAAGCTGGAGCATAGATATTGATCATGCCCTGCTTGTTACAAAGGTACTCAACTCGAATTCCATTCAACGCCTTTGTGAACAAATTGGCCGGTTGCTCTCCTGTCTTCACGTAGCCAGTGGAGATCAAGTTCTCCTGAATCTTCTCACGAATAAAATGGCAGTCAACCTCAATACGCTTAGTTCTTTCATGATACACCGGATTTGACGCAATATGGAGGGCAGCTTGATTGTCACACCAGAGTTTTGCTGGTATTGGATGCTCTAACCCAATTTCAGTCAACAGATGATGTATTCACATAATCTCACATGTAGACTGTGACATAGCTCTATACTCGGATTCTGCACTAGATCGAGATACAACACTTTGCTTCTTACTCCTCCATGATACCAGGTTTCCTCCAACAAAGACACAATAACCTGTAGTAGATCTTCTATCAATTTTCGATCCAGCCCAGTCAGCATCTGCAAAACACTCAATACGAGTATGATTGTGATTGCTATATAATATGCCAAGTCCAGGAGCTCCTTTCAAGTAACACAAAATCTGTTCCAAAGCTGCCCAATGTTTGACCGTTGGTGCAGACATGAACTGGCTAACAACACTTACTGCAAAAGCAATATCTGGACGAGTCACAGTAAGGTAGTTTAATTTCCCAACTAACCTCCTGTATCTCTCTGGATCGTCAAAAGGATTACCATCATCTTTCATAAGATGCACATTAGGAACCATTGGAGTACTGCAAGGTTTAGCTGCCAACTTTCCAGTTTCTGCAAGCAAGTCAAGAATGTACTTTCTCTGAGACAAAAGAGTTCCCTTCTTGCTTCTATTTACTTCTACTCCCAAAAAGTATTTCAACTGGCCCAAGTCCTTTGTATGAAACCTAGTATGCAGAAAAGACTTGAGGGAAGAAATCCCAGCATAGTCACTTCCTGTGATAACAATATCATCAACATATACAACGAGGAGAATAGTCCCAGCTACTGATTTCCGATAGAAGACTGAGTGATCGCACTTACTCATTTTCAACCCAAACTCCTGAACTACCTCACTGAACTTGCCAAACCAAGCTCGTGGACTCTGCTTCAAGCCATACAAGGACTTCTTCAAATGACAGACTTTCCCATACTCCCCCTGAGCAACAAAACCGGGTGGTTGCTCCATATACACTTCCTCCTGAAGATCACCATGAAGGAACGCATTCTTGATATCCAACTGATGTAAAGGCCAATTCTCGGACGCAGCTAGAGAAATAAATAAGCGGACAGAAGTGAGTTTGGCAACCGGGGAGAAGGTGTCAGAATAATCCACCCCATAAGTCTGAGCATACCCTTTCGCCACAAGTCTGGCCTTAAGTCTTGCCACAGAACCATCTGGATTAACTTTAACTGTAAAGACCCACTTGCATCCCACTGGTTTCTTTCCCTTTGGTAAATCTACCAAACCCCATGTGTGGTTGTCCTCTAAAGCATGTATTTCCTCAAGCATTGCATCAGACCATCCGGGATGATTCAAAGCCTCTCTTGCACTGTTTTGGGTACGGAGATTGAGTCTAGAAAAGCAATCATAGATCTAGACGTAGAGGATAAGTGGTCATAGGAAACAAAGTTAGCAACAGAATATGTCGATTTGCAAGTACGTGTACCTTTGTGAAGAGCAATAGGAAGATCAAGGTTATCTGGAGGATCAGGCAAAGAAGAATCAGATGATGCAGGAACTGGTGCGGGACATGTATCATTTGTCTCTCGCCTCCGCGAATAAACTTGAACAATTGCAGGTCTTGTTGGAGCAGGTACTGAAGGCATAATAGTCGATTGGTGCTTAATAGAAGAACTGGGAGATCGAAGAGTATCATTTGATTGTTCTGTCAAAGCACGGGTAACCTGATATACTAGCCACTCATCTTCCTCCCCCTGGCTTGTAGAAATGGGAGGTGCATAGAAGAATGGTGTAGTCTCTGAAAATACCACATCAGTTGACACTAAATATTTGCCAAGCTCAGTAGAATAACATTGATACCCCTTCTGAAGGCGAGAATAGCCCAGGAAAACACACTTCACAGCCTTGGGATCCAACTTGGTAAGAGATGGTCGAACATCTCGAACATAACATGTGCTTCCAAACACCTTAGGTTCCACCGGAAATAATGACTTATTCGGAAAAAGAACACTATAAGGCACATTACCATCGAGTACACTAGATGGCATGCGATTAATCAGAAAACAAGCCGTAGAAACCGCATCAGCCCAGAACTGTTTAGGAACCTTCATTTGGAACAAAAGTGCTCGAGCTGTCTCAAGTAGATGCCTATTCTTCCTCTCAGCAACTCCATTTTGAGAGGGTGTATCAACACATGAAGACTGATGTAATATACCATGTTGTCTCATGTAGGACTGAAATAACTCTGACATGTATTCTTTAGCGTTATCACTCCTTAGAGTACGTACTGAAGCATTGAATTGAGTTTTGACTTCAGCACAAAAGGCAGAAAAATGAGTAAACACTTCAGAGCGGCTCTTCATAAAGTAAATCCAAGTCATTCGAGAAAAATCATCTATAAAAGTGACAAAATACTTATGCCAAGTTGTAGAAACAACCGGACATGGTCCCCAAACATCAGAATGATAGAATGGACCAACTCAAAAGCTGACTCAGCTCGTTTATTAACCCTTGGACTTAACGAGATGCGATGGTGTTTTGCAAATCGACATGACTCACAATCCAATGATGAAATATTCTGAAACTGAGGACAGAGCTTATTTAACAAAGGCAAAGAGGGATGTCCAAGTCGACAATGTGCTTCAAAAGGAGACACGATACTAGAGCATGCAACAGACCGTGGCTCCCATTCATCAAGAATGTAGAGATCACCAGATATATATCCTTTACCAATAACCCGCATCGTCTTAAGATCTAAAAACAAACAATGACCGGGAAAGAATGCAACACAACAATTAAGGTCTTTGGTAATTTTACTAACAGAAATCAAGTTAAAGGCCAAGTTTGGTAGACTTAATATAGATGACAGGGTAATAGAGGAAGTTGGTTTAACAGTCCCAGATGCAACACTGCTACAAGTTGATCCATCAGCTACAGTAACCGGAGAGGGTGCTTTATGTGAGCGAAAGCTAGAAAAAATATTTGGATTACCTGTCATGTGATTTGTAGCACCAGAATCGATCACCCATTTATTGGAAGAGATCACCCATTTATTGGAAGAGGTGATAAGACATGTTTTATCTGACCCAGACAAGGCAGTAACTGAAGAAGATTCCTTAACTGATTTATGATATTGAAGGAATTTTAGAAACTCATCCGAAACCAAGATTGTTGGACTAGGAGTTGCTGCATTATTATTCTTTACCATCATTTTTTTCTTTCAATAACAAACTGATTAAACTAACAGAGGTCCCCGAAGCTAAAAGATACTCAAACAGATCCTGGTAGATACGAAATCAACAATCTGTTGAACATGATTCAACTTTAATAATCCACTCAATCAAATCAGAGAACCAAACGAATTTGTCCCCAACTCAAACAAAAATAGAGACCAACAAAGTTTCTGATAAGGAAAGACCCAACAGACAATATCAAGTTACTAATTGATCACCACAGTGAGTCAAAATTAAGGATGCAAGCTTCTCACCAGTCAATTACTCAGATAACTAATCAGACCCAAAAATATGCTCCAACAAATCAGAGAAGTAGTCTGATCCAAGAGGAAACTCTCCAAATAACAGCACTTACCAAATCAGACAACTAGTCAAAGAAAGGAAGCAGAAAGGAATGGTCTAACCAGGTTTGGCCAACGAAATCAGCTGGACAGAAAATTTGACTCCACGTGCTTGCCGACGAAATTCTGCCAGAAAGTTATCAGTGGCGCGTGAACTTCAAGAACTTAGAATCCGGTGGGTTTCTTCAGATCGAAGGGAGGCGATTCCCCCTAGATAGGCTGTGACTGTTACTTCAAAAGTTTGCAGAAATTTCGGCGTGGCAGTGAACAAATTCCGGCAAGGCGGCAGACAAACTCCGGCTAGGCAGCGGACAAATTCCGGCGAGCTGCAAGCTCGGCTCTGATACCATGTAAAGTATAGAGACAATAGAGAAATCTCTCTCATCTTGTATTCAAGAAGTAACAAGTATATATACAAGTACATAGAGCCTTAACTATGGAAAGAATCAAAAAGGAAATCCTATAAATCTGCTGTGAATCCCTATAATTATGCTAGCTATGTATATTACATAAGATTATGTCTACATTCAGATTATGTCTACATTCATTATCTAACAAGCTAAAATACATAATCAGGAGAACTGCTGAAATTACTTGTCTGAAAGATGACATATCTGAAAAATTATCCAATGGGTGAAAATTGTTTTGGTGTTCTTTTGGTCTAGACTTCTAGTAGTTGTTATGTTCTTAATGAGTAAGAGATCTAGCTTTCTGCCTCTCACTTTTGGCCCTGTTTTCAGCTTCTTATTTCTGGATCACTTGATGGCATTGACATTGATGACCTTCGAGCTCATACCAATTATACAGGAGGTTACCATAAGGTGCTTTTGCTTTTTGCTTCACTTTCTTCCATCTCTTCTGTAAAGGGTCTCGTGATAATGGTTTCCCATTTGTTTGAATCTAACATGTCAGCAATGGGTTGTGTCCCTCATTTTCGCGAGGGAAATGCCTCGTGTTCCCACATGATAAATTATATTGTGTATGTTTCTCTAAAAATAAGTGGCAGAAGTATATACCTTCAATTTCACTTTTTAATTCTATTATAAAAGAAAAGTTATATTAGAATGGATAAAAGGATCGGAGAAAGCATGGTGTGCATCAGGTTAGAAATAAATTAAGAGTAATGTTTGTTTTAAATCAAACAGTCTTGTGACTTCTGTTAAGGGGGACCTTAAAAACTTATTTTGAGTGGCTCCTCTAGTGGCATAGTCATTATTTCTTTACTGTACTAGTTTTAGTGTACGTGCGTTGCACGTGTATGACGCAACAACAATAACAACAACAAACCCAGTAAATTCCCACAAGTGGGGTTTGGCGAGGGTAAGATGTATGCATCCTTACCCTACCCTGGAAGGGCAGAGAGGCTGTTTCCGATAGACTCTTGGCTAAAGAAAGGATGAAAAGAAGTAAAGGCAACAAGTAATTAACAACAAGAAGATAAGAAGAGAAGACCAAAGCCAAGATAACAATTAAATACTAGGTAGTAGTAGCAATCTAAGAATAAAGAGATATCATACTAACACTATTGCTATCGAACTGAAGAGACACAGGGAAAACGCTCGGCTACCTACTACCCGACTACCCTAATCCTCGACCTCCACACCCTACTATCAAGGGTATGTGCTCAGTAAGCTTCAGTTGCACCATGTCTCGCCTAGTCACCTCTCCCTAAGATTTCTTTGGCCTACCTTTACCCCTCCTCATGCCCACCAAGACTAACCTCTCACACCACCTAACATGGGCTTCTCCTCTTAAAATGCTGATCACGCCCAACTCTAGTCCTAAAAAGGATAAGCGGTCGCTGCAAATATAATCCGGTCTAAAAGTCCGAGTCGAATCCCACAGAGAACTAAGGTTTCGCTATAATTGTTCAATATCGCAAAGAAGACAAGTTTGAACAATTTCTAAATTATAATATTAAGATTTTTATATCTAACTAATTAACCAACAAATACTATAAAACAGTAAAATTATCAACTAACGAGACAAAGGTTTGGAGACTAAATTAAGGAGGTCTAGAGTTATGATTTCCCCAATTGTTGATTTCATTAATTGTATGTTTCTTATAGCTTTGACTTAGTTGCCTCTATCAATCATGAACTCTCCAGCTATCATAAATCTCTCTCAAGCAATTATGATAATTTACTAGACGCACTCTCTCAAGCTACGCTAGCTAGATTCATATTACAGTTCACTTAGATCGCACCCGAGGTATCGTTATCTCTAATCCAACCTCTAAACCCTCGGTTATGACTCTCGCCTATACTCCGGGAGTGATGTTGTTCAAACAACTACCTAAATATGCACTCTCTCTCAAGCAGATACATAATAAGTAGGAACGGCTAATTGAGGATCCTTTCAATTAACCAAAATCAAAACGTAGTTGAACAAATAGAGATTAACAACTAACTCAAAACTATATTAATATAACAACCAATTCATCCCCAAAAGGTTCCATCAAAACTCTAGATAATAAATTAGCTATTCATAAAAGTATGTGAAAACACAATACTCCAATTCATAACCAACAATAAAATAGGAAGAAGAAGGGGAAAAACTCGTAGTTAAATCTTCCTCCTTGCTCCTAGCGTGTTCTTGCCTCCAAGGGTGTTGTCTAACCCTAAAGTAGTGTCTCCCACTTCAAAGTGGTGTTTTAGGATGTATTTATATGACCTAGGGTTGATGAGGGGCGCAATTCTTCAATCCAACTTCGTATGGGAGAGCTGGAATCCGCGTCTGCCTTCGCGTCTAGACGCGGACTTTGACGCGGATCCGCGTTTGCCTTCGCGTCCAGACGCGGACTTTGACGCGGATCCGCGTTTGCCTTCGTGTCTAGACGCGGACTTTGACGCGGATCCAGCTTTTGAAATTCTTCCATTTCGCGAAGCGCTCCGTGCCTTTGCTTCGCTTCGCTGTTTTGTGCCTTAACTTTTCTCCTTTTTCGCGTCCGACTTCGTGCCACGCACGAGAATAGACGAGCTCCCACTCCTTTAATTTCTTCTTTTTGTGTCGAATTGTTATCTTTTGATCATTTATCATCCAAACTCGTTCCTGCACATAAGAAACACATAATGAGTATATTTCACTTTGAAAATCATGTAATCTCCCGCGACACACACAAGAATTAATATGCAAATATACTCAAAAATATGCACTTTTCATCATTTATCACATGCCAACTATCTCAACCTCGCCTCCCGCATCTTATCCTCTACGGAGGCCACACCTACCTTATCTTGAATAAATTCATTCTTAATCTTATCTAACCTGGTATGCCTACACATCCATCTCAATATTCTCATCTCAGCTACTTTCATCTTCTGGACATGAGAGTTCTTGATCGGCCAGCACTCTGCCCCATACAACATAATTGGTCTAACCACTACTTTGTAGAACTTACCTTTAAGCTTCTGTAGCACATTCTTATCACACAGAACACCGGAAGCGAGCCTCCACTTCATCCACCCTGCTCCGATACGATGCGTAACATCCTCATCAATATCTCCATCCCCTTGTATTATTGACTAAAGGTACTTGAAACTTCCTCTCCTGGGAATGACTTGTGTATCAAGCCTCACATCCATGTTCGCTTCCTGGGTAACGTCGATGAACTTGCACTCCAAGTACTCCGTCTTAGTCCTGCTCAGCTTGAAACCTTTAGGCTCGAGTCTGTCTTCAAACCTCCAGTCTCTCGTTAACACTATCCCGCATCTAGTCAATCAGAGCTACATTATCCGCAAATAACATACACCATGGCACCTCCCCTTGAATGTGTCGCGTCAATGCGTCTTATCACCAAGGAAAATTAAAACGCCCTAAGAGCTAATCCCTGATGCAACCCCATCACAACCGGGAAGTGGTCTCCTCATGCTATCCTCTCCCGTGTCTTAGCTCCATCATATATGTCCTTAATCACCCTAATATAGGCTACAGACACACCTTTAGCCTCCAAACGCCTCCATGGAACCTCTCTCAGGACTTTGTCGTATGCTTACTCTCGGTCAATGACCACCATTTGCAAGTCCTCCTTCATTGTCCTATACTGCTCCACCAATCTCCTCACCAGATGAATGGCTTCCGTAGTCAAACGACCCGGCATGAAACTGAACCGGTTCTCGGAAATAGACACACTTCTCCTTGCCCTCACTTTTACCACCCTCTCACAAAGTTTCCATCGGCTTAGCAATTTGATACCCCTATAGTTGTTGCAATTGTGAATATCAACCTTGTTCTTATACAACGTAAATCGTACTCCACCTCCATTCTTCAGGCATCTTCTTTGTGCTAAAAGTGACGTTAAACAACATAGAGAGTCATTCCATGCCTACCTTACCCACACTCTTCCAAAATTCTACAGGGATTTCGTCTGGCCCAGTCGTTCTACCCCTACGCATCGCTCCTTCGGCCTCCCCCACTCTTATACGCCTACAGTACCCAAAATCCCAACAACTCCCTGAGTTCTCCAAATCACCCAGCACAATGTTCTTATCCTCCCCCTCCCCTCATTCAAGAGTTTATGGAAGCATGGTTGTCATCTCTGCCTAATCTGTGCCTCATCTATCAAAACTCTACCACGCTCGTCTTTTATTCAACTCCCCTGATCCAGATCACTGTGGCATTTGAACGTCTGTATGAAGAGCTTGGGGGAGAAAGACGGGGATAAGAAGCTGTACATGCTGGCCAAAGTGAGAGAAAGTAAGGCCTGTGATCAATAATAAATTGTATACAAGAACAAATTTTATGAAATAACAATTGACATTAAAATATAGACAACATTTATTTAAATGGAAAAAATAAATTTTACTACAATGCCGGGTAGTTGAATTAAATAATTGGATATCTTCTAAACCTGCAATTTGCAAAGATAAACAATTAGTAATAAGTTAGTTATGTAGTACTTGTAGTTATAGGTATTTTATGGTATGAGGTAATAATATCAATATGTTATATTGTTGCATCTCACCTAATATCTCTTCATAGATGAATTTCTAGGTGTATGTACCTTTTGTCGCTTCGGTTGCTCTATCATGACCAAAACTCTTGTTGTTGACCCTATAATTCATCCTGTAAGTTCAATATATGGTTGCCTATGTGGCAGCAAGTACGGTAAGTATTGTTTGACCATATGCTTTATATGTCATCGAAAAATTAATATGAATAAATATTTACCTTAACCGAGCATATTTGATGTTAAAAAAAGATAGCATTCCGGAGATGCATGCATAATAAAAAAGAATTTTGTTAGCCAAGTTACAATATTTCTCAAGGTGCAACTTGATTAGCCACAGAAAAAAGCAGAATTAAGCACACCAATCAACTACAACAACAATTCCTGTGTAATCCCACAATCAGGGTCTAGGAAGGGTAGTGTGTATGCAGACCTTACTCCTACCTTATGAGGGTACTTAGAAACTTTACTATCAATTTGAAAATGTTGACTTCTAAATGTGAGAATAGCACGGGAAAATATATTATTATTGATATTAGTTCATTTACTATAATATAAGAAGTCTACATTCTATATAATACATACTACTACTATTCCGATGTGGGACGAAGCCTACTATATACATTAATTTTATAACACTCCCCTCAAGCCGGTGCATATAAGTCAGAGCTTATTACAGATGTAACTAATATAAGGACCAATGAAGGATTTGGTGAAAATAGCAAGCTGATCATTTGGCTTTACAAACTTTGTAACTTAAGCTCGTCACTGCTGGCTAACGGGAGAAAAGATACTCTTCGGAGATATTGTTATAAAATTTGTGAAGTCAAACAACTTGCAGATATTTTCACCAAGTCCCTCACGGGTCCTCATATTAGTTACATATGTAACAAGCTCGGTACATATGATTTATATGTACCGGCTTGAGGGGGAGTGTTAGAGAGTTAGTATGTATAGTAGTTTGTATAGTCTCCCACATTGTAGAGAAGGGTTTAGTTCTATGTAAACACCCTATATAAATAGGGCTAATGTAAGACCAAATGAATACAAGAAATTCTTTCTTCCCATGTCTTAAACTCTCACACTTTCCAACTCACTGGATAAGTCAAATCATGAGTCCATAACCTTGCACTACATAGAGGAGAAGAAAACTCCGTCCCGTTTATGGTGTTCTGAAAGAGAACAATCTTAAACATTCTACTGTAGCACAGTCAACAAGGCCCCCCTCTATAGAATCTTGACCAAAAATCAATAAGTAATGTTTAAAAAGTCTCTAAGTTAGGAGCGGCAAAATCTCCTCAAACAGTCCTTATATTGTTTGTGATAGATTGCTTGCGAAAGAGTAATGCAAAGAACAAATGAGTATCATTCTTCTTCCTATAGATGATGAAACTATTAATGCTTATGGATTTTATGTTCTTCTCGACTATATTACGTCATGGATGATTCTTTTGATAGGTCTAGGTCATGTTTGATTGGGTTTTAAGCTGCTCATGTACCTTGGAATAAAGCTAGACTCTAATTATCAAGAAGCGGAGCATAAATAACAATTGTTTAGGTTAATGAGCTATATTGTTGTTTCATCAGATAAATGCTTTCAGATTTTTTTATATTTTGAAGTATGTCCTTTTGCTGGTGCATGGCTAACTGAAGTACTCCTCACAGGAACATTACATTGTCGATATGTTCTGGGAGGTTGTGAAAAGCTTTTCTCTGGAAAATCAGAGGAAATTTTTGAAGTAAGTATTACCCTTCTCATATGTTTCTGATTCACTGTTGTTCGGTAACAGGGAACTGCTAATACTGCTAAAGCTAATCTGGTTTAAATGGCCCATAGGATATAATTTAAGTTACTTGATATTAGGATGAAATAAGATGTCTTGCACTTTATGTGTTTCTTTGCTGCCATCTTTAAACATGATGTTGTGGTAAATAGTATGTCCCTACCTGGTAAACATGAATTTGGGAAGTGAATTGGCATTTCTTTATTACTCTTAGTAAAGTGCTTTGATTGTTCTTCATCTGATGGATTTCTGTCTCTGAGGTCTGAAAGGTTTGTTTTAATTGCAGTATTTTGGTGCTTCTTTGGTACTGTGAGTATTGTCTTTACATTTTTCAATCAATGGATCTTTAACTCAGATATCTGAAAAGGTTTGCTTAATTTTTACAAGATCACCCACTGTATAGCCACTGTTGTTAACTTGAGAAGACGTCCTCAATTGAAATAGCTGAGTATGCTAACACAAAAGGGGTGGAAGGGGAACATGTGGTTTTTTGGTCCTTTTTCCTCTCTTATAATATCTTCTCAGATTTTCTTGTTGTGTTTTTGTCCGAAGTAAACTGTCCGGAATGTAAAATTTTTCTTGTTTCCATATGTCCGATTGAATAATTAGTCGGATGTACAAAAGTTTGAATTGGTTGGGTTTTTGTGAGGAAAGGTTTTTGGTAGGAAAAGATGACTTGAGTGTGCCAGCAGTGACGAGCTTAATGCGATTGGTTCATGAAAATTACTTAGGAAAAGATCCATGTGGATTTTCTATGAATTCTTCTGTTTTTGCTCACTCTCTTTGGACCAAGTCTGTGGAAACTATTAACGATTGAAGATGTGGATTGTTTCCTGGACAATGAATGATGCCTGCAAACAAGTAGGTTTTCTTTGAACTGAGAAAAAGAAGAATGCTGATTATGGATACAAAAGATATTTTCCCAAAAGAAATAAGTGGATGGCACCATTATGTCTTCCCCTACGAGATTCTCTTAGTTTCTCATTATATCTTGTGAATGATCTGTTTTCTGAATAGCATCTTTAGGAATAAGAAGCTGTTGTTTTTGATAATATCTTTGGCATTAAATAACCTTCTTTAGTACTCCTTTTTCCTTCTTTCTGGATACCCATGTGATCACTATATTTTTGTTTTGGAATAAGCGAAGCATCTGCTTAAATGATCTTTAGTGCATTTAACCAGCTTGACTTGTCTTTTGAATAGAACTTTAGTTTTCCACTTAAATGTGTTGATCCTACCTCCTGGACTTCAGCATCTCCTAGAGAGCAAAAATGGATATGTATGAAAATGACTTATCTCATAGTATCTATGCTGTAGCATCTTTGGACCCCTAACAGGGAAAAGATGTATTCGAGCTGTGTCAGAAATTTTCAAAACGCACTATGAAATGTTTATCATAATGTTCTGTAGGAGTTCAATCAACAATGTAACATTTCCCTTTTGGGTCCAGGTTTGTGACAGGGTGTTCACGAGGACCCTTGCTTGGATTTAGATATTTGGAGCCTTTGTTCTGCATACAAAGGTTGGATTAACTCTTTTATATGATGTCTGTGTTCCAAGCGTTTACTCAATTTGGTTTCCAATCCTTTTTTCTTCTGATTTTTGCCTTCCGATTAGAGCGGGCGGGACTGCTTCAGAAGAAGCTCTTGATCGATTGCCGACATCAGCTACTTGCATGAATCTTTTAAAGCTTCCACCATATAGAAGGTTAGCCCTGTCCCGGTGACATCTATTGTTGTTATATTTATGCAACTTCAAAAGCAAAAGAAATAAGTATGTAGTTGGAGTGGTATCGACTTCAAAGAACTAGTTTCTTTAATATGGTGCTTCTAACTAAACTGCTGTTAGTGTACATCCTTATTTATTCTTTATCACGGAAAAGACTGCTAGTAACCGTTATTTCCTTTATGATGCAGCAAGGAGCAGATGGAGCAGAAATTGTTATATGCCATAAATGCTGATGCTGGTTTTGATTTAAGCTGATGGATTGTGTGCATAATTTTGGAATATCCAACTAATACCTTAAGCAGCTTTAGTTCTTCATCGGCAGCATAAAGGCGAAAAATGAATGGTACAATTTGTTCATCACTATCGTAGTCTACTGGTAAAGAAACTGCTAATCGTTGAATAGTCAGAAGCACGTGTAAATAAGAATCCATTACTCTGCCCCTTTGACTAGATGTGCGCATACATAAACCCAGGTGCATTGTATATCATCCTTTGGGAAGTAAAAATGGAATGCGTGCTATACATACATCTGAAGCTCATTGAATACAGAGGTTGTAATTCAAAATTAGTGTGAAACCTGGGGAAGATTATATGTTATGATGTTAGTTTCGGAAGTTTTGTCAGGCATTTGTATTCATTGTACAAGTTAATGCAGCAACATTTTTACGAGGTGTCCAACTCCAGCTAGTTGTTGTCCTTGAACAGATCTTACTTGTATAGTAATAAATATATTTCTTCCCTGATTATGCTATATGTACAACTTATGTTAAGGAAAGGAAAATATGCTGCTCAAATGACGGTAGGGATGGGATTTAGCTGCTTAAAACTCTACTATGTGCACCAACATGATTGAAAAATAACATTGGTTTCATGCTTTGTTAAGGCTACCAAATGTCACTCTTGTGTGAACAGTCATATGATTGTATGAGATGTAGTACACTGAGCATGATCAATAACTGTTTTAGTAGTTACGCGTTAGTGATATACCCTCTCCCATAGAATAATTCATTCTTAACTAGAATCCGATGCATTTTCTATCCAACAAATAATAGTCCCAACAACACTTCAATAATTTTTTGGATCTTTCTCTCTTTTTTTAGTCACAAGACCAACTTATTGTAATAAACAACTTGACAGGGCTTAGTCGAAAACATGAAGACCAAAAGGACAAATAGTCTTTTTATAGAACTACTTTCGGAACTTGATTTCAACAACTCGGTTAGAACAACACATAAACTTTTACTCTGATACTAACCTTTATGATCCGAGATACAAATAATAGTGAAATGTAAAACAAAAACAATTCAAAGTAAAAATAAAAGATAAACTTTGATCAAAAGTAACGGAAAATATGTATAAGCCAATATTGAAGAAATCTAAAATCCTACATGAACATTTCAGGCAACAACCGATTCACTAACCTTATCGTCTCCAAAGAAGGCGAAATTGAACCCTAAATGTAAGTTAACGAGAAGATGATTACCCTAAAGAATTTCCAATTATTGAAAAATGGTAATCCGAAGTTGAATATGAAACAAGAGATCCTAATTCTCTCTTATAGGGTCCAATCTCAAGTATGAAAGCAACCTAGGGTCTTAAATTTATATTCCCCTTTTTGAATTCCTGCTACGAGTGGCGCAATTGCATGGTGGTTGGCGCAATAGCGCTGAACCTTCTGTTTTGGTTCATGAACATTTTGGCTCCTAGTGAAAGTTCCCGTTTGGCAAAATTGTACGGGGTTCGCGCTATTATGCAACACCTTCTAAATGATCTTCACTCAGGCACTTGTTCCAAGCAATCTTCAAGCTTCTAAATATGGTAATCAGTTCTCATAGTGAGGCTTAGGCCGACGGGGTAGGGCGCGGCCTCCCAATTCTCAACCCCGACCATAAGGAGAATCCTAAACTCGAGATGTTAGAAGGTGCAAAATCAATGGATGCAGGAGCTGCTATAATTGCTTCAGCCGGAGCTTACTCTTTAACGGCAAGCTCAACAACGAGAAGTTTTAATCTTTGCATGAATCATCAAATTATCTCTCCAAACATCTTCTAATTCACGCTTGAAGATTATGCAACTTCCTAATGTGCAATCCTTCGATGTTCTTAGACTTGCAACGTGTCAATGGTCCATTAAATAATTCGAGATTATTCGCATGCTCCACTTTGTTGGTCTATACAGAATAATATCAACATGTCTGAATATCAATATAACGATCATCAACATTTAGAAAGTTAAACAACTTCGACAAACCATAAAATAGTTTTAAAAGCCATACAAGGCGTCAAACAAACCTTGAAGGTGTCAAATATTTAAAACCTTTCAAGTAAACACTTTATTTATGTCAAATTATGCTACAAAACTCCAAGAGCGTTAAGAAAGACATTTCAATATTCAAACACTAAGTCTCATGGTCAACACTCAAATCGTTCAACAAATATGGTGAATCAAGCACCCGCTCGTCCCCATAAGCACTTGATCTCAAAATATTTCAAATCAATCATCTAGGAAATTCTTAAAACACTTTGGAAGCATGAATTTTAGAAAAATAATTAGAAGGTTAAATCTCAACTTACCCAGACCTTAAGTATGATTCTGGCCTTCTCAACCCAATAGTACAATCCAAGAGTGACAATATACATATATTAGGGTTTAATCATAACAAATAAAGCGTAACAAGTTCAATTCATCAAGATTGAAGTAGGCCCTAAGACAACCAATCCATTATTCTATAGGGGTGGCATTAGGGGTGTACAAGGAAACCGATAAACCGCACTAATCCGATAATCCGAGTCAAACCGACAAAAAAACCCGACTATGGTTTGGTTTGATTTGGTTTGGTGTTGGAAAAAAAAAACCCGACCATAATTGGTTTGGTTTGGTTTTAACTAAAGAAAGTCAAACCGAAACCCAACCAACCCGACATTACATATATAGAAATTTTAGATATATTTAATATATAAATATACTTATTGGGATGTAATTTATAAATATTTCTTAAACTTTTTCATAATTTTATCTTCTAAGGTATTATTTCAAGGTTCGATTTAGAACTTTTGAATGTTCTAATAAGTTTTATAGCCATTAATATTAGTAACTTAAATAATGCTATCAAAAGCCAAAACCAAAATCAAATCAATACTAATGCTAACAAAAGACATTCAATTCAATACTACGAACGACAATGTATTGAATATCTATTTTTTGTTTTGCAATAATTTAGATAAAAATGTATAACCTATTTTTATTTTTCTTTAGCGTTTAGTCATGTAATTAATACTCCCTTATTAGTCTACTTATTTTAGCATGACTTAGTACTTTTATATTATGTTTATTTTTATTATGCTTTCTAATTAGCAATATATATTTATATTACATAATTTTATGGTCTTTATTGTTGAATATTTTAGGATAATGCCATGACACATCTCAAATTTTGTATTATTTTCTTGGAAAATACATGATATAGTTGTATATTACTAGGATTAAAAAAATATTTTAAGAACAAGTTGTATGTTTTGTGCTACGAAGATTTTACCGGAAAAAATCCGAAAAAGCCGAAAACCCAAGAAAAACCGAGATTGAAAAACCCGAGTTTTATTGGTTTGGTTTGGTCTTTAGATTTAATAACCCGACACAATTGGTTTGCTTTGATAATTGCAAAATTCGAACCAACCCGACTTATGTACACCCCTAGGTGGCATGATGTAGAGTTACTCATTTCATTCTTATGCATTTTTAGTCAATAAATTCTATGTACAACTCTTTATAAACATGCAATCCATCCTTTAATGATCATAAAATATCAAGTCTAAGTGAAGGAATTACCTTTAAAGTTCACAAATTCAAAACCCTACCCTTTAGGGTTCTTCGGTGGCTTCCTTGATGTCTATACAAATCACAAAAGTGTGATGCTAAATTTCACATTATGGAGAGCAAAGTAACATAATCAAGCATTAATATTATACGTTGATAGTTGACCTTGTTGAAAATCCTCTCCAAGAACCAAAACTTAGTCCCAATATTGTGTTCTTCATTCTCTCCCCGTTGCTGCCTTTTTATAGTTAAGTAGGCCTGGCGATGGTCCTTGCTATGTGATGCAGATCACGTCTAATTCACACCCCAATTAAAGGAATATGAAACAGTCGTTACAATAATAAATTCAACGCGAGTCGGGGTTGAATCCACAGAGTTTAGAATGGGCGTTGAGGTAAATACTTAAGAGAGAAAAAAAAAGGCAGCTAGGTGCACTAAACTACCACTATACGCGAGGTTCGGGGAAGGGCTGGACCATAAGGGTCTATTTTACCTAAGAGAGAGAAACTCGAAATAACTAGATTTAACTAGGGGTGGGCATAAAATCCGAAAAACCGAATTCCGAACCGGACCGAATTATTTCGGTATTTTGGTTTCGGTTTTTTCGGTATTTCGGTCTAATTCGGTACTAAATTTTCAGTATTTCGGTATTTCGGTTCGGGACTCGGTATTAGAATTCTGAAATTTCGGTATTTCGGTTATACCGAAATACCGATTTTTAAAAAGACCAAAAAATCCAGCCCACTGCCCATCGCCCCAGCCCAACGCCCAAGCCCACCCTTCTTTATTTAATTTCCAGCCCCAGCCCAACTGCCCAAGCCCACCCTTCTTTATTAGCTGGTTACTAAATACTAACTTAGTTACTTAGGGCATTAGGTTTAGGCTAAAGAGTAAAGACAATTTCATCTGCTCAGCAGACTGCTGCTAGCGCTAGGCGATTTGGCGTCGGCGATTTGGATTTTGGGGCGATTTCCGACTTCGCACTTTGCAGCTCCGACTCCTCACTCCCCAGTCCTCACTCACGCTGCTGTTGCGAGTTGCGACTTGTGAACTTGCGATAATTTCAATTTTCAAAGGTATGTTTCTACTTTCTAGCGATTTCTATTTTCTAGCGATGGAAATGAATTTGATGAAGATTTCTAGACCGATTTTATTGATTCTTCTGTTGAGTACTATTTGTTTCAAGTATTTCTGTTTCTACTTTTATTCTGTTTCAACAAAAGGATGCATGTTATGATGTATCAATTGAGGGTCTTTTTGTTTTAGAAATAAAATTCATTTTCTTATTTATATTATGTGCGAACTATGATTTGACTGTGCAAACTGACATTACCTTTGAAGTGCTCCAAGCAAATCTTGTGGCATATTGACTTTGGTGTGTTGCTTTGTTATTTAAAGAGTCTACTTTGGAGTTTCTGATATTGTTTGCTCTAATAAGAACTTCATATGTTTGTAGTTATGTGTGGACCTACTGTGGAATTCATGTTCATTGTTTTAGCTAACTCCTATACTAGTTTGCATGACTGTTGCAAGCTACTTAAAAGTTAAAAAATCTTCCATCATTATACGAACAACTAGAGCCGTTTCCTGCTATTTTAAATCCATTTAGCTTTTGCATTCTCTTCTTGAATAAGTGATCTGAAAGAATACATGGGGGTGTTTTTCAATGGTCCTCATGATTAATGTATTTCTAATGTGCAATAACATCTCCCTCTGCCTGTTCTTTATGCCCCTAAATTGCGATCAATTTTGTGATTTACATGTAACTGAAGTGATGCATTTATACCCCATGATTTTTAATTTGTGTTTATATTTGTTTAATTTTGTATAGATGGCAGATACAAGTAGAGTAAGTGATGCTGGTTCAAGTGAAAGTTTACCTATTACGGTAGATAGTAACACCAACACCATTGATACCCAAGATTCCAAAAAAAGGAAAGCCATGCAACCTAGGTCTGACGTTTGGAACCATTTTGATAAATTTGAGGTTAATGGGGTTGGGAAAGCACGGTGTCAATATTGTAAACAAGCCTATGCGGCTAATTCATCTAGGAATGGAACAACAGGATTGAAGAATCATTTGCTTAGATTGGGTGATTGTGAGGAATGTGATAGAGTTTCTTGCAAGATTTCACGAGCTAACTAAAAAAGTTTCAGGTTCACGTTATGTCACTTGTAATTCTCATTTTGAGGATGTATCTGAACTTTTTTGTCATTTGAAAATGTGTTTAGCTAGTGAGGATGAGCATTTGAGAAAAATGGCTGAGCGAATGCAAGAAAAGTTCAAGAAGTATTGGGGTGAGCCTGAAAAGATGAATAAAATAATTTTTATTGCTTCTGTGTTGGATCCACGTAACAACTTTGAATATGTTGAGGGAGCACTTGAAGAACTTTTTGGGGAGGAAAAAGGAAAGAAAATAAATGCTGAGGTGTATGCTTATATGAATTCTTTGTTTGGAGAGTATCTAAAAAAATATTCAACTGGATCTTGCCCTCAATCTCCATCTAGATCTACTTCATCTAGCAACACATCTAATACATCTAGTGGGAGTGTTATAAGTGCATCAAAAATAAGGACTAAGCTTAGCTTGAAGAAACAAAAGGAAGACAATGGGGGTGGGGGTGCTAAATCGGAGTTGGATAAATACATTAGTGAAGAACAAGAACCTTTTAGTGAAGAATTTGATATCTTGAGTTGGTGGAAAACACATGCTCCTAGATTTCCTATTCTTTCGGAGTTGGCTCGTGATGTGTTGGCCATTCCAATTTCTAGTGTGGCGTCGAAATGCGCATTTAGCACCGGTGGCCGTATTCTTGATTCATTTAGGAGTTCATTGACTCCTAAATGTGTGCAAGCTCTTATTTGTGTTCAAGATTGGCTTAGAGAAGAGAACAATCTTATTAGTGTTGAAGAAGACTTGAAGTATCTTGAGGAACTCGAGCTTGGTAAGCTTTAATATTTTGCGTGTATTTTCGTTCAAAATAATATATCATGCTTTTTCATTTGTATGACATATTTGGTCGAATTATCTATAGATATGGAAAATAATGGAAGCACTACTAGCATTGTTTGATGTATAGTTGCAACTTGCATCTTGAGTGGTAAGTTTAATACTCTATTTGTTTGGTGATATACTTAATACTTTTGTAGTTTTGTTTTGTTATCATCAAAATATTATATTCTAACTTATGATTTATATTTTTTTTAGGTTCAAGCATTGTGGTCAAGTCTATAATGTTCATCCAAAGAGGAATGGAACAACTGGTTTAAGGAATCATATTAAGCATCCAAAGACTGTTTTTGTTGAGGGATGCCCTCTGTTAAGACTGTTGTGTTTAAGTGTTAAGTATTAACACTGTGTTTAAGTGTTAATACTATTTTTGTTGCACTGTGTTTAAGTGTGAACTATTAAGTGTTAAAACTGTTGCACTGTTAAGTTAATTTTGTTGCATCTGCTGCATCTGTTTCACTGTTAATTATGTTAAGAATGCTGCATCTGTTGACTGTTGCATCTGTTAAGACTGTTGTAATGTGTAGTTGTGTACAGATGCAATTTGATTCTTTCAGCTTTGGAGTTGGGCAGAATTTGGCAAACTTTGGAGTTGTGTACAGTGCACTGGCGTTATATGTGTTTGGCAGAATATAATTCAGTATATGCATGTGCACTGTTATTAGTTTATTACAAGTGAAAGTTTCAATTGTGCATGTGCACTGTTAGGCGTTAGCATTGATTATTCAGCGATTATTAAACCGAAACCGTACCGAAACCGTACCGAACCAAAATAAGAAATACCGAACCGTACCGAAATATTTTGGTATGGTATTTGGTATACACAATTGATAAACCGAATACCGAAATACCGAACCGAAATTATTAAATACCGAACCGAAGTACCGAATGCCCACCCCTAGATTTAACTTCCGAACAGAAATGGGTATCGGTTCTTCTAAATTAAACTACTAAGAAATTTAACTACAACAAATTTGACGTAAGACCACATTAATTTTAGACAATGCTTGAAAAGCATTGCCAAAAGTATTTGTGGGCACGCTTTTAAGGGGTGGCCTTTATTGAGAGTTTTAGGCCACACAATTTAGACAACGCTTGTAAAGCGTATTTTTTAATTACAAAGGCTACGTCTTTTAAGTGTTGTCAAATTATAAAATATTTTATTACACTTACTCACAAATATTGCAATGCTTTTAAAGGGTTCTGTTTACTCATCCTAAAAGTCACTCTTTATAAGCGTATTGTAAAACTTTCAATAAAATTTCCCCCAAATATTCTCTTGCTCTGCAATATTCAGTCAAGTGCCCCTATCGAGTTGTCTGTACCTTTCGTTCCTTTACAGAAATGGTTAACTCTGCTTCCATACCAAACCCATTTCGATTAATCTCTCTTTACTATTACTTTTTCTATGTTCAATTTCTTTTCTAAGAACTAAATATAATTTTGGTACGGATTTTTAGTGTTGCACTCTAAATCTTGATGGATTTGAAGTTGTAAAATAAAAAAACCTTGTTGCACTTGAAGGATTGTTTAAGGGCTTTTCGTGCTTATTTTTCCTTAATATTTTAAAGTTTTAAAATTAGTTTGCGTTCAATTTCTTCTATGCCTTATAAACCAACCCAAGTCTTAATATTGAAGTGTGTTCAATTTTTGACAGTTTATGCAGGGGCGAAACAAGTAGATCTAACCATCAACGACAGTGGTCAATGACTTGAAAATTCTTCTCTAGAGGAGATAGGTGAGAGTTTGATCTTCTACAAAAGAAACTTCAATTCTCTTCCACTGTATCTATCCAAACTGTGAATTGCCATCCATTGTTATTAAGAGCGGTGTTAATATTATACTTTGTGAATCCAGTTGCTGATACTTCTATAGTGTAACACTTAAAATCTTTGATCCGATTAATAACCTTACGGTAATAATCTAACTTATATGCTTAGGTTCCTTTTATTTCTCCATTCTTGAGAATGTTACTAATATAATCTAAATTCTGTGATTAATTAGGTTCATTATTTCCTGTTTTACCTGCATTTTGCCTATCTATTGATACTGAAAAAAATAAAAATTTGCAGATTCACTGCCTATTGCAAATTCTACTTAGTTCATGCTTGCAAAATATCTCCTATGGCACGTGTAAATATTGGCACAATAACAAGTAATGGCTATTACTTCATTACAATAACTACTAATATGTAATTTATTATCAATCTAACTGGATGCCAATCTAGCCAGTTGATTTATAAATTGCGAGTTTCATATTTATAGATATTCGTGTAAAGATTGAATTTCTTGAAACTTTCTGTTTCAAGATACCTTGATTGGAAGTGAGACTAACGCATTCCGTAAGGAAGATAAAGATTTTTGGCCTTTGCCAAGTATTTTTATGCTTCAAAAAAAATATAATATATATTAAATATTCTTAATATTACAACCCATACAAAGTTAGTTAATTTTTCTTGATTTTGGGTTCATCATCCGTGTTTAGCATATTGAAGTCTTTCCCATGTGCAAGGTATTCATCTGAATAATGGTTATTCATTAATACATCCAGGAAGCTAACTTGTGACTTTTAGTGTGATGTAATTTAAACTTTCCCTTGGTATTTAGGTTGTTGGTTCATAACCACATGAAAAGAGACATACATTGGCAGAATTTAGTTGAGAATACAAAGCAGATGCACTCTACAAGGTTACTTAGGAAATATCTGGTACTTTTTATATCCAGTTGTACAATTGCTTTATCTTTCAAGCTTCTTGCCTGTAGAATTGTGAAACATATACTACTGTTGAAGCTGAAAATGTGATTTTATCCACCAGTTATTCTCTAAAATCGGTACTCCATTATAACATATGTTCAACTTCATTAGAGTGTTTTATGTTTCATACCACCTGAAAATTAGAAAAATATTTCATACCACCTAAAAGTTTATTCTTCTTATTCCTTAGTTTTATCATCTTTGAGGATATTCATAAGACGAAGCGAAAAGCATCTTACCTACATATTCGTGAAATCAAACGAATTATTTTCTTGTACAAAGAACATAAAAATATCATGTATTATGCAAGAGGGGTCGTACATGTATTCAAAAGTTACTGCTTCTACCAGAGACATCGTGTGCAAATAGCTTCCAAATATCAATTTCTCTGATACTCTCTCAGTCAGTGGTATCAGCATTTTTAATGCTCATTCTGCTGAAAAAGTATCAGTCGACCCAAGTCTCTCCCCTCACCCACACACTCATTTATCTACATGGCTCAAAGCAGGCACACACGTCACAGCAACAAGTCATTAATCAGACAACCCAGCAGGCAGAAGTGTGCACTCAACAGAAGTTTCCTTCAACACTCACAGGCTTGATCACTGCAACAGGAAATGACTCAACCTCTGGCTCACTCTTTTCTGTCAGATTCTCTAGACAGCAGCAGCTCAGTTCAACCACAATTGGACACTTTTTGTCAACTATCTTCCATTTGGCTTTCCTTGACCTCAATGTCAAAGCTAAATGGAAGATAGTCCATTACCTTGTTTTGGATTATGTACCATTCCCTTGTGGTCCTTCTTACATGTATAATGTATGTAGGTCTTGTTGTACATGGAAGAAAACTATACATTCCTTTTGTTTAGCATTCATAGGTTTACTTGTACTTTTTTGTATAGTTGACCTAGGCTTACCAAAAACTTATTTTGTAACACCAATTGGCTATCATTGTTGGATAGACAATTGGTTCATCCCCATAGGTCTAACTTTCCATAGTATTCAGGTGCAACTTGACTACCATATGTGGTTGACCAAGTGCATTTCCATCTTACTTGTGGAGGTAAGGTTCAGGTCCCCCTCCACCTTGTTTGTTTGTATTCTATGTTTTATATCTATGAAAATTAGCACTAGGCACAAGGCCTAGTGGATTCAGTTAAAAAAAATATCAATTTCTCTGTTGAAAGTATTGTGCATCTGATTGGTGAAGATAAGTGCTAAGTTGGATAGTTTGTTATTACATATTCTATCAGAAGGTCACTGTTAAGTTTGTAGTCCTCCTATATAATGAGGCCAACTTAAATAGGATTGGATAAAGTTATTTGCCTGGGGTGGTGTAAGCTGTTCTATATCCACTACTCACTGAAACATATAAGAAATTACTCTGAATGTCAAATGGCTATTGATTTCTGTTTGTCCTCTCATCCATTGTCTCCTGCCCCGGTAGTACTACTTTTTCACTGTTAATAGTGTTGTGCTTTTGATTGGTGAAAATATGCTCATTTGAGTTTGCACTTGTACAATATTGGTTTCTATCTAACTTTTAATTTAATTTTAAATTTGTAGGAAAATTCTGGAGATGGAATTGAAAATGGTGGACTAGATCAAATTGATTTATCGGAAGCTAATGATGAAGAGTTTTAGACCATTATGATGTTTATGACAAAATATTAATATATATGATTTTGTAAGTTTAATGGCTGGCAGGCACCTTGAAACAATTGGTTTCATTATTTGATGTAGTATATGTAATATTTCTTCTTCAAAGTTGCTTGCAAGTATATCCATTTACAAACAAAATTTGTTATTTAATAGTTAATGTAGTGTTTGAGATTTCCATACTGAAGTTCATATGTACGAAATAAATGCGATTATAGCATATTGAAAAAATATAGTTTTTAAACATAAAATTGATGCTTTTATAAAGGTTAAAATATGTATGACAATGCTACGCTTCAAAGCGTGGCAGTAGGGTATAGTATTAAATACCACGGTTTACAAACATTGCTATTTGATCAATGCTTGGAAAGGGTTGCTTATAAGGTGACAATGAGCGTGGCGATTGTAAGCTGTGGCCTTTGCCTCATGAAAAGCGTTGCCTTAGGTAAAAAAAATGTGGCCTTTGATCAAAGCCGACACTTTCTAAAGCTTAGGCCATATTTTTTGAGTGTGGTTAAAGGCCTAAAATGTTATAGTGTTTGACTTACTAATGAACAAGTAATGATTGAAAGTTTTGAGGTTTTATCAAATAGAGAAAGGCTTAGGGTTGTAACCTTAACCTATGTGTAAACCTAATGGGTATAGTAAATCTATGCTTGCGTGGTAGATGAGGTTTGTTATGACTCTCGATACACAAGTACCCACTCAATACCTCTCGGTTAAAGAGTTATTATGCCCAAATTGGCTCTCAAATCCAAATAGGTAGAAATCAAAGCAGTTGAATATGAGTCCAAGTTAGATTATCCCTATTTTTATTTCAAATCCTTTAATTAATCTAATCGATACATGAACTAGTTCAATTATTTGTTAGCCAAATTTTCCTAGACTAAATTCCTCTTTCTCAAGTAAGAACAAAGTCAAATAGGCATGAACCAATATTTGCAACCATTAATTATAACTATGAAGTATAAATAAGGCTAAATAACTTTAACCCAATCAATTGCAGGTATTAATATTAAACACCCATAAGTTTTACTGTCACGCCCCGAACCTAGGGAGGCGTGGCCGGCAGCTGGTGCTGTACTCGGCCCGAGCGTACCACTCTGTAACTGTGGACTCTGGAGGGGTAACCCTTAACTTAGGCCGATGAGGCCATATTCTGAACCGTCTGAAAATAACATCTCTCTCATCTATGGGGTAAACATACCCAAAAGCTCATATATATATATATATATATATATATATATATATATGTGGAGGATGACGAGGCCGCCATGAACATCTACTGATATACAAACTATACAGGATTGTCTACAAGCCTCTAGAGATAACTGAACTGTACCATGATCGGGATAGGCCTCAACATACCCATCAAAGCTGTATATATATACAATAGACTCCAAGGTCTAGACCTGGCAACTCCGAGGAAGTGGAGCTTACCAACTAAGCTGATGTTTGACTCTGTTTGCTGGGAGGGTCTGTCAAACTGTCAATGAGGACCTGCAGGCATGAAATGCAGTGTCCCCCGGCAAAAAGGATGTCAGTACGAAATAATGTACCGAGTATGTAAGGCAACAGGATAACTGCAAGTTGAAACTGAACTGATAATATAATAACTGAAAGCAACTGGGAGTCAAAGATAATTTGAAAATATGCTTACCTGCTGATACTGACTCAACTCTCTCAATATAGTAAGTAAAATAACTGTCCGACCTTTTAAGGCTCGGTATGTGTAACTGCTCTGCCGTAGTAGGCTCGCTCATAGGCGCTCGGCCATACTAGGCTCTGTATCTCGGCCATACCAGGCTCGCTCATAGGCGCTCGGCCACAGTAGGCTCGGTATATAACTCACCATCTGATCAGAGGTTGCCCAATAGGGGCCTGCCCATCGATTATAGCTCGATGGTGGTGAAAATACTGTAATACTGTATATATATATACTCTCTGCTCTCTTGGCTCACAGAAGAAAAAACTAAACTGAATATAAAGTCCCAATAAGGGAGAATACTGTAACTTATGAGACTAGGATGGTGTATATAAATTCGGGAGTATGAACATCTCTTTATTTCTCGTTGTCAAACACATGTAGTTACTAGATCATGCCAAATGAAAGAAAGGTTTAGCCTTAACATACCTTATCACAATCTTTCCAATTACCAAGTTGAACTCGCCTCTTCTCACCTTAATCTACAACAATGATAATAATACTATCATTATGTTACGAAAGGTACAACTATCGCACAACGAACGACAAACTTATTTTGTATTAAAACGGGCAGCATCTCCCCTATAATCCTTACTTCCTCCAAATTCAAAATAACATTAACAACACAAGAACACAACAATAACAACATATATACATTATTTTCCAACCTTATATACACCATCAAATACTACAAAACAGCCCAACACACCTCAATCTCTTCATACACAAAACGACCACCGTAGTAGTGTCAAACGACCCGGAAATGTTACGACGAATGACCAGACCTCCACCCTGCAGTTATATGGTGCTTCTCCACACCCTTCCTCCTCCAAAACTCCACAAAACAGTAGTAAAACACGCAGTCCAACAGCAACACAAAACAATCCACAAAACAGTCCGCTACAAGTGAATAACTCGAACTCACGGCTTCCGATCACCGTCACGTGAGTTCTTACAAGTATAGAACGACTTACCATGAATTTACAGCAGAAAAAAATGGATGAAAGAGAGCAGTAGACTCACCTTATTTGTTGGATAACTCAGCTCCTAACTTGATTTTTCAAACTTTAGGTTTTACCTCCAATTAGAACTTGAAAGGGAGAGAAAATCAATTAGGGTTTGTGGAAAATTTTTAGGAGGATTTTTGCATAGATTATGTCTGGTTTATATGACCTATTTTCAGTCTAATATATGAAGAAAATAGGCCTTTAAAAGGCCTCTTTGGACGACCCGAAATGGCCCATTTTTGGGCTCTCATTTAAGCAAGTAGGTGACACACCTACTTGTCACCTAGCAGCCTATGCAGTCTCACAAAAATGCCCATATCTCTCTACTCCGATGTCGTATTAACAAACGGTTTAATGTGTTAGGAAGTAGACTCATAGAGATTCAACTGTATGGGTTGAACACCCCATAAATTTAAATATATCGGGAGAAAATTGCAGTTACATTTGACCCAAATTTTCAGCAAAACTTATGAACGTAACTTGTGATGACTTTCATCGACTTTTATTCCACAACTCGCTTGACTTCAAAACATAACACACGACTATCAAACGACTAACCTAATTCATAACATAACCTCCTTATCATGTTAAGCACCCTAGTCTCACCCCCAAAAGTACATGTTATTACATTCCCAACTTGTCGACTTTCGACGAAACCTTGTTTTCTTCAATTCCTTTAGCTTATGAACCTTCCAACCCTCTTTGTACTTGTTGTTCATAATCTTCAATATTTGTAAACTCCACGTTAACATGATTAACTAACTTTGTAAACTTTTCAAAGATGATTTCATTTCTGAGCTTACATCAATTTACTTACGACGTACTCTTACGTACGAAAACATGGGGTGTAACATCATTCCCCCCTTTGGAACATTCGTCCTCAAATGTAGACTGATGTGCTGATCAGTCTCATAACCTATAGCTCTTACAAATACTTTACTACAGTCCTTTCCATCTAGGCAACTAATCTGTGAATCAATCCAAATTCCAGGGTATTCCCCCCTTTAGGCCTCTTTCTCACACCACGACTTGTGGTCGGAGATTTTCCGATCCCGTAATTGTTGCTACCTTATGTCCTGCAGCTTGTACGAATCTGTCCTTATATGTGCACCTATGTGACCCTTCTCTCTTTTTTCCTTCATATTTTAGCCAATCTCTAGGCCTCACTTTGTGAATATATACAGAACTATGACAAGCTGTCCCTATGGAAATATATAGGTGTACTGAAGTTTTTCGCTCGGTACTTTGTCGAACTTATGACTATTGCTATATCTTGTTTCATAACCTCGGTTAGCTATGCTTATGGCTTTACTGTATCTAGGTAGCTTGTACCATACCACAACACTTACTTTGATTTATTATGACCAAGGTCTGCTACCCAACTCCAGGTTACTCTCTCGTCGCTTATCCTCTATGTATAAATTTAAGTCCCCTCATGCTTCCTCATTACAGTTCATCTTAAGAATGATAAATAAATCTCATCTCGTACTTTGGAACTTTTATCCAACTATTGTTGATTCACCTTAATGTTGATCTATAATCTACCACTGGTAACTTGAAACTCTTATGTAATATATTATCACTAGGACTCACGTCTCATTGGGGAACATCTGGAGTTATTTGCTTGATCCACTTAGGGTTAATACTATACTTTAATAATCGTATTTCATAGAATCCCAATGTAATTCATCTTGGGGGGGGGGGGGGTATTCTAATCCCGTGCAATTTATGAAATACCTTTTCTCAAAATCATTACCCAATTAAAGGCCTGAACGTCATCCTTTTATCTATCACAATTACACCCTTATTCTACCACCAGGGAAGCATTCCATCTCTTCTAAATTCTCTTAGGCTTAAACTCCTTTGAGTTCACTCAGGCTATACTGAGCTTTTTATAACTTATGGAAACCATCAGCTCTTTTGTTGTGATGGGCTTAATCCCGAGGACTTGCCTATTCTCGTCACCTTCTCACTCACCTTTTCTTATCCTTACTCCTGTCCACCTAAAACCTTGTTGCTCTACCATACTTTAGCTTGAGACCTACACATATCTATTTATGGTACTCACAACCTTCCTTTCACTTTCTAGCACCATACATTTCCTTATGTTATTCTGGAACCTCAAGCAAAACATCACGCATCTCTAGCTCTTTTGTACTCTCTTAACTAGACCTCTCAGTACCTGGAACCATAGGGTGTAAGATATGCTAGTAATGACACCACTATCATTTATGGATACTGAATCACGACGTTTCTAGCCCTCTATCTGAAGTCTGGACTATTACCAAGCTTCTGCACTTGAGTATCTCGTACCTTCGTTACCATTTCCTTACTTACCTTTAAATCTCGCATAATATATTTTGTCTCTTTCATAACTTCCCTTCCATATAGGTGGAATTCACATCCACAACTTGAAGCTCTACTATAATACTTGCACCTCTGGTGCATACTCAATCCGGTGGGAGCGCCATACTTACTTCCTATGAGGATAATACTCTTCTAGCTAGCTTTATCGTAGATCCGTTATAGAATATGACTATTGTACTATCTCTCTTGTACATCTGATATTAAGGGTGATTCTGCAATGTTCTCAATCACGATTTTTATAATTATCTTGGTCTAGTAATCAGACTCCTGATTTACTTAGCTAATGTAACTCATTGGTTTCCTCTTCTCTCTCATCCTTTAACTAGGCTTAAGCTATCTTCCGATCTGCGGCTCAGGGTATTAGTTATTACTTTAGCCCCTCGTGGACGCTATGGAACATCCAAATATAACCTTCTAGTAATTCAAGCTTTTGTCTGTGACGTGGACTCAATTCTTTCTTTTAACTTATACTAGAGTCTACTATAGCTATATCATTGTCAACATCTATGCTGCATGGATAACACTCCGAAATCTTATGTGCATTCATAATGTAACTAACTCTAGGTCATCGATCGAATAATTTCTTTCGCGCCTTTTCATCCTTCTTTAAAAAGTAAGCAATTACTTTTCCTGGTCGTTCTACCACTTGTTGCATGAGTACTTGGCTTATCTTAGTATCCATACTAATTGGAATTTCGTTCAACTCATATAATCTCGAATATTACTTTTTTTTCTGTTCATTAGGCACGATAGGTTCCACTTTCTTATGGAGTGTGTACAGTGTTGTGGTGAGACTGTTGTTATAAGATCATTTCCTCTTTAGGTCACTATGCTTAGCTTGAAGCCTTCTTCCTTATTTTCTCAGCTAGTCTTTCGTTACAGTGCTTAGGGAAGACCCTCTGGCTCTTGTAAAGCTGCAAGATTATTACCCTATATACCCCACGGAATTTCTAACGTTCTTACTCGCCTATCATTATCCTTAGTTACTTACCTCCACGCCCTTGGGCTAGTAGGGTTGCTTCTGAATTGAAATTTCAATTGTCTCCCTGCACTCTCTTTTATTTCCGTAACACTTATACTGTACCTTCTACTACCCTAACTCCTATCTGAATATTTCTCAAGGATTATGATCTCGTATATGGGAGACTGAATTTCTAATGCTGGGTTTCACTGCGTTTATCTTACATGATCTATTGATTTATCTGAGACCTCTCTAGCCATAACCAAGATTTTTCGGAATCAATACTAACTACTCGTCAGTCCATGCTCATATTTATATTCTGTGTAACCTCTCTTGGGTTATGTCTTTTGTCTTAACTTACCCCTTTTGCACTGGCTCCTAATGTATCAAATGTTCATTTGCACTTATTTATCAATAACATCTGGTGTGGGAACCCTTACTACCTCTCCCGACATCGTGCTTGCATAATGTTCTAGAGTCGTAGCATATCTGTAGGATCTGAATAAATGCAATCTCATTCCTTTTGCCTTTTTACTGCATTCTTTCTTTACTATTCCATAGTTACTTGAATTACATAACTCCGACTTACTACCATATCACATCTTCTTCCCCCATTTAGGGGAGTACTAGCATTTAGTGCTATGAAGATTTACCTATATATGGTTTACCTCTTCATCTTTGGCGTCTTTTCACGTCTTCACTGACTCTTACTCGCCTTGCAATAACCCTTCTCTACCAAGGATAACAGAATTCCTTACGCACGAGGTGACACATAGTGTAACAAGCACACTTAGTCCCTTAAGCTTAACTTTGCTCAACGTTTTTGCTTTGGCAGAGTGTCTTCCTGAATGACCTTTAAAGGTTATTCTTATGTTGTCCATTTTATTATTACTGGAATGCGATCTTTGAAATTCTCTTGATGTCGACTAATATCACATCATTCGATCCCTAATTGATGCTCAGTTTATCTTGTTCACTAGCCCATGCTGATTTCTCTTACTCCGGGGGTCTAAATTATTGTTCTGGTAATCATATTGGACTCACCAACTCATTTCTCGGAATGAGGATATGACTTTTGGTCTATACTCTTTTATTGTCTCAAGGCATGTCACCTCTTGTCTTTTCCTTCACTTGACTATAGACTCTTTTATCATATCATATTATAATTTACCGTTACCACTCTTTTATCACATCTTACTCGTAATGCCTCATTTACACTCTTCTTATTCTCCTTCTAATATCTCTGTTCATTACCTTATTCTAAAAGCTTCAACAAAACATTCTTTTGCTTTTAGATCCCCTTGCTCTATCCACTGGCTCTTCGGGTCGCCTAGCATTCACTCTTTACTAGGGACGGGAGTCATACAAAGGTAAATATTTATCCCTTCTACGATTCCACTGCCTGTCTTCTGAAATATTTTTGGACATTCTGGTATTCATATCTGACTGTTCTATTCTAGAGTGCACCACCTGGGTGTCTCACAAGGAGATCTATTACCACATTTGCACTATCCTTCGAGAATTTTAGCTAATGATCACAATCCATCCACCATTTTGGGTTACTCTAACCCCAGCTGGAACCTGATGTCCCATCTTTCTCTTAAACAATAATTGTTAGCTCCCACAGGACATAACTAATATGGGTGTGGACAATTGTACATACTTTTGTTACTGTTGACGATAACTCAAATACTTATATTTCTCTGCCTGAATTTTAAAAACTGATAATCTTCACTAACTGGGTACCTCGTACCCTTATCTACATTGCTTTTATTATTTGTTGAAACTTAATATTTTTACCTTTTAATACTCCCATGGCCTGCTATTCGAGGGGTATATTAGATATTCACGTCTTAGGGTCTTAAGTAGGAAATTCACACATCCGGTATGCACAATCTAATAGGGCCTCAAACTGAGCCACATTGTCAAAAATTCTCTCTCTACTAGTGCCCTTACCTGCTGCTGTATTAGCCCTCTGGCTAGCTCTAATTTTTCAAATTGCAAGCATCTCTATAATTATCAAACATAAATCTTGGCTCGAACTCTTATGGCTCAGCTCTATAGCACGATGTGGATTTGAAGAAGGGTAACATACTCCTAATGTAATGATCCGGCCGGTCGTTTTGAGAATTTAAGCTCCGTTCAGCAGAGTAAGGTCTGGAACAGCTTCATAATATGTGTATCGACTTGCGTGTATGGTTGAATTCAGTTAACGGATGATTCAGAATCAAATTGGAAGAAGGAAACTAGTTTTGGAAGTTTAAACGGTGAGATTTTGACCGGAATTGGACTTTTGAGTAAACGGCCCCGGAATGGGTTTTGGGTGATCTCAACAGATTCGTATGGTGATTTTGGACTTAGGCGTGCGTCTGGATACGGATTTGGAGGTCCGCAGGGTAAATTGAGGCATTTCGGCGAAAGTTGGAAAAGTTGAAGTTTGGAAAATGGAGAAGTTTGACCCATAGTTGACTTTTGCGATATCGGGGTCGGAATGCGATTCCGAGAGTTGGAACAGCTCCGTTATGTCATTTTGGACTTGTCTGCAAAATTTGGCGTCATTCCGGATTGATTTGATAGGTTCCGGCACGAGCTTAGAAATTTGAAGATTTGAAAGTTCATAAGTTCGGTTTGTGGTTTGATTCGTTGTTTCGGCGTTGTTTAACGTGATTCGTAACCTCGAGCGAGTCCGTGTTAGGTTATGTGACTTGTTTATGTGTTTAGACGGGGCCCCGGGGGCCTCGGGTGTGTTCCAGGTGGGCCACGGGTTATTTTTCCCTATGTTTGAACTGCTGTTCTGCTATCTGGTGTTTCCTTCTACGCGATCGCATAGGCATAGCCGTGATCGCGTAGTATAATGACGACCTGCCATATTTTCCTTCATCACGTTCGCACAGATAGGTTCGCGACCGCATAGTGTAGCTCTAGGCCTCAACATTTTTTCCTTCTTTGCGATCGCATTGCTTTGTTCGCGATCGCGTAACACAAAATTTGGACAGTAGCCATTTTCCTTCTACGCGATAGCATCAGTCCTTTCGCGATCGCGTAGCACACTTTGGGCCAGAACCTATTTCTTCTACGCGATCACGTCTACTCTCTCGCGATCGCGATGCTTAAAAATCTGGGCAGACAGAATATATTCCAAAATCGAGGGTTTCACCATTTTTATCATATTTTGACTTGTGGAGCTCGGTTTTGAGCGATTCTTCGAGGGATTCTCGCACAAATTGATTGGGTAAGTGTTCTTCACCTAGAATCAAACATATTCCGTGAATTTGTCTTCATTTTTATCATTTAATTTGTGATTTGGGTTGAGTAAAATGTTGATTTTTGAAGAAAATTCCTAAAACGAAATTTCATGATTTGAGGGATGAAATGGTATCGGAATTTGGTAATTTTTGTATGGTTGAACTCATATTGGAATGGGTATTCGGATTTCGTAAAATTTGTCGGGTTTCGAGGTGCGGGCCCGGGGTAGACTTTTGGACCGATTTTTAGATTTTGTTAAAGATTGAAACTTTAGGATCCAGAATAGTTTCTTATGTGTTTTATTTGTGCTTTGAAGTTAATTTGGTTAGATTTGAGACGTCCGGAGATCTTTTCACCCAAGAAGTGCATTCTTGAGTATCGGTGTGTCATCTTTGAGGTATTATCTTGCCTAGCCTTGTGTGGGGGACTTCCCCTTAGGATTTGAGTCTTCTATGTTGATTACAGTTCGTGTACGCGAGGTGAGGAGTGCGTGCTCGGACTTATTTGTGGAAAAATTGGCCTTTTAGGGTTCTTAGGTCTTTATATTCACTGTTTAGGAATGTGTTCTTGATATGACTGAGTTTCCTATTTATTTGTTTCACCTGTACATGCTTAATTGGAATTAATTGCTTCATGATTCACTCTTATTGCCTAATTGACACCTAATTGATTTGACTGAAGAATTTCTCCTCACCTATTGTCATGCTATCTTTCCATAGTTGCTTACCTTATTTGAGAATTTCATTACCCCTTCGGAAATTGTATAGTCTTAAGTGAAGCTAAGATCATATTCCCCTTAATTGAATTTTCGAATATCCTCAAAATTTGTCCAACCTTAAAAGGAGTTTAGATAATTTATATCTTGTTGACTTGCCTTTATTTGGGACTACTTGACTCGTGTTGATTTTCTTGTCATTGACTTGTATATTGTGGGATCGTTGCTACATGTTAGTTTTCCCATGGTTGAACTGTTCCCTTTATGCCAGCATTCTTTTCTGTGGTTATTCTTTGTGAGCTGGTTCTACCGTTTCCTTGTGATTTATAGTCCTTGAGTTGATTTACTCGTCTTACCTTGTATTATTTTCTTGTTGTGTTATTTTGCCGTTCCCTTGTGATACATAGTCCTTGAGTTGATTTACTCGTCTTACCTTGTATTATTTTCTTGTTGTGTTATTTTGCCGTTCCCTTATGATTTATAGTCCTTGAGTTGATTTACTTGTCTTATCTTGTATTATTATCATGTTGTGGTTATGTGTAGTGTGGTGATGTACGAGATTTCTGTTGTGCTGTAACTGTTGTTTCTGTTGGTTGTGCTGTGTGTTTACTTTGGGGACTACGGGCGATATCCCGGTAGATCCCCCTTGCACATTTACATTTGGGGACTACGGATCGAGATTTCCGGTAGATCCCCGGCGCACTATGAGTTGGACTACGGGACGACACCCGGGAGATCCACTAGACATTTATATTTGGGGGCTGCAGGACAGTATCTTGGTAGATCCCCGATTTGCTGGATATTTACATTTGGGGGCTACAGGACGGTATCCTGGTAGATCCCCGGTTTGTTGGTATTTACATTTGGGGGCTAGAGGATGGTATCTTGGTAGATCCCCGGTTTGCTGGATATTTACATTTGGGGGCTACAGGACGGTATCCTGGTAGATCCCCGGCTGCCATTTCTATGTTGAGCTGTGTACTTTCTGCGTTATTTCCCCCTGTTAAAATCATTGCGTTCTGAGCTGATGTTTTCATTGATCCTATCCCTGTGTAAACATTATAGGTGATGTCCGTTCCATTCCTTATACTCACTAGTTGGTGTGAACTATGTTAGGACACTTGCACAAGCATACACGTGGTTAATCACCTTTATCGGGTAGGAGGCTCTTTGAGATTTCTGAGTATAAACGCACCCCTCGTTTACTTTCCTTCCATGTGAGAATGACTCTTTGGGCACGTGAGTTGTCAGTATGATTATGAGGTGTGATGAGGGCACAGGATGCCAAGTGTTAGGGTTCAGGCATTGAGACGTATTGTATGATTATGAGATGAGGTGTCACAGGGTGACTTATATTCGAAGGATATTTATTTGAAAGGGTTATATTCGAAAGGTATCCATTATTAGAGAACTATTTTAGAAAAATGTTTACTTGAAGAAGTATAATTCGAAATGTTTTTATCAAATGAAAGATTTGACTAATTGATTGAAGTTGTTGGCTATGACCTAATGTGAAAGCTGTCGTAGTTGCTGAGTTATGATCTGTCCTTACTGTATTGTGAATTTCGAATTTGGGTTGTATTTTTTGTTCACTTTTTATGAGCTTTATTATGGTTTTACACTATTACTTGCTGTTTCCTTTCCTTATTGTAGTTTCTATATTGTTAGAGATATCGCTTAGTCTTTATATAGATATCATGTTCGGTTCTTCTCTATACTTATACTTGTTCTGCCTATTAGATCAGTGGGTGTATTGACTGTTCCTCGTCACTACTCCACCGAGGTTAGTCTTGATACTTACTGGGCACTGCTGTGGTGTGCTCATACTACACTTCTGCACATTTTTTTGTGCAGATCCAGGGATTGTTCGCTAGTAGCTGTGTGGATTCTTGCCGAGGAGACTCAAGGTAGTCCTGCTGCTGCATTCGCAGGCTTTGGAGTCACCTTCCTATTTTATATTCACATTGTTGAACTTATTTCCATACAAATATGTTTAGAGGTTGTAGCGAAACTCTGTAGAGCTTATGACTTGTACTACTGGGTTTTGGGGAAGTTGTTCATTGTATAAAGGATTCATCTCAGAAGAATTCGAGCTGTTATTAGTTGTTGTTGTTATTCCCCATTTTAGTAGGCTTACCTAGTCCTTAAGACTAGGTGGCATCATGAATTCCAACGGAGGGAAAATTGGGTCGTGACAGGTTGGTATCAGAGCTCTAGGTTCATAGGTGCTACGAGTCATAAGCGAGTTTAGTAGAGTCTTGCGAATCGATACGGAGACGTCTGTACTTATCTTCGAGAGGCTACGGAACTATTAGGAAAATATCACTTCTTTCATTCCTATTGTGCGAGCTTATTGATCCTAGAGTTTGAACTTTTATCATTCCATTCTCTCACCGACGGTGAGGACACGAGCTGCAGTTATCGATGGCGCTGCTCCCGGAGAAGGTGTCGCTAGAGGCAAAGGTAGAGGCCGATGAGGAGTACGTGCCGCAGCTAGACCACACTCAGAGCAGCGAGTTTCCATTAGTCAGGTCCAGGTGTCATGGCGGCACAATTTGTGGTTCCAGTTCAGCCCATGGTCAGGACAGCAGCATCCGAGGGAGAGCAACTTAGAAATTGCAAGGTTTAAGAAAGAGTGACCCTCCTACATTCAGCGGTTTGGCTTAAGAGAGCACAATGGGTTTCATAGAGGAGTGCCATCACATTATCAACACTATGGGTATCGCAAAGACGAGTGGGTTGCTGTTACTACGTTCCAGCTGGACGGAGCGGCTTATCAGTGGTGGTGGACATATGAGTTGGGTAATCGGCCGATGTAGTTTCACTTACATGGTTCAGTTTTCAGAGATGTTTTGAGAGAGTTTGTACCTCAGTCACTTCGGTTCAGCATGGCTCGAGAGTTGGAGTCAGATGTTTCGTTTCAACAGGTGGTAGGGATCGCTCGCCGGTTAGAGGGCATATGGGACCGGGAGCGAGAGGACAGACAAGATCTAGAGAGAGAGAGAGAGAGAGAGAGTACAGGGAGGCTAGGAGGCCTCGTGGACCGGAGAGATCTGTTGGCCCTTATTCTGGAGGCAGGGTACGACATGGTGGAGGTTCGTGGGTTAGCCAGTTCAGTTTGCGCTTCAGGCTTAATAGTGATTCAGGTGTTCAGGGGTCTCAAAGTACCCATAGCGCACAAGTCCCACAACCACGTCAGTAGAGGGGTTGCTTTGAGTGTGGAGATGCTAGCCACATGGTGAGAGATTTCCCCAGATTTCGGGCAGATGTGTCACAGCAAGGTATTCGGGTGAGTATAGGGTGCCCAAGAGGGGAGGCCCCGCCCGTTGATGTGTTTCATATGGTAGGCTTAAGGCCGTTGCGCCAGATGATGTCATTCAGGTATGATTTTGATTTGTTATAGAGGAGCACAATCCGTAGTTCATTAGAGCTCTGCTTATCGGGGTGAGTTCCCCTATTTGTTGCTCCACTTATGGGTGCATTTCATGATTTGCACTCTGTTTATGTGTTACCTTGTTGGAAGGTTCTATGAGTGATAGCCGTGTCTATCGTCTGTTTTTGTTTATTATCGAGAGTTATGAGACTAGTAGTAAATTTCTGTTGTCCTTCTCGGTAGGCTTGATGTGGTTTATGAGTATTTTTGACTACGAGCCGTGATTTTATGCTCCACCGGTGTGGGAGCCAGTACTTGTTGTAAATTGTGACGGAATTGATCTAGTGAGAGTTTCCAGCTGATTTGATGTGTACCCTATGTGAGCACGTGATTTTTTCCCTATATGAATTACTCCCACAAATTCAAAACAAAATAAATTTTTTCATTGTTTGCAATTTTGTGGATTTTTGTGGCATTTTCTGTCAATTGCTTGCATTTGTCTGTGCATGTTTATTTTATTTAAATTAATAAAAAATACAAAAAATATGTTGCATTTGCATTTAGGATTTAACTTTGCATTTTTTAATTAAGTAGTAAATTAGTTATTTTGTAAGAATTGGAAAAATCACAAAAAATAGTTATTTTTGCACTTTTAATTTTAATTTTTGAACTTTGGTAGTTTTTCCTTTAATTTGGTTCTTAATTATTTGTGGTAATTATTATTTGGAATTAGTTAATTTAATTTGATAGCATAATTTGACTAAGGAATTAATTTAGGTTATTTTTAGTTTTAATTTGAAAGAATTTTTAAAATAAAATATGAAAAAAAGTGAAAAGAAAAGAAAAGCAAAAGAGGTTTGAATTTTTGGGCTGTACTTAATTCCTAGTCTCTAAGCCCAAACCAAATACCCCTGTACCCGTCCAAATACCCGCAACCCAGGCCCAAAACTCGCTCAATACCCGGTCCGATCCCCACTCGAGCCAAACGACACCGTTTTTGATGGCCTCTGATCTGAGTCGTCGATTTCTTTTAATCCAACGGTTGCAAACAAGGGAGGGTTTTAATATAAAAGTGTCCGAATACCCTAACCCCCCCCTCAATCATCTCCCTCATCTCGTCTCTTCAGAGACAGCCCTGGAAACCCTAGAGCCGCCCTTAAAATCCTCATCACTTCCGGTGGCGGCGCCACCCCAAACCGCCCCCAAACTAACACCCTGAAGCCCCCATGACCCCCTCTCTCCAAATCCCTAACCCATATCCCTCGAATCCCCCCCCCCCGACTCCGTCGATCTGATCTAGATAGAGTTCGAAGCCCAACGAAGTCAAATAGGTTCAATACCTCTATCCGTGGCTTGTCATGGCTACTTGCTCCCGTTTTTCTGAAGATTGGAGGTTGATTAAACGTGAAAGTGATGTTGTTCACTTATTTTTTACGAAGAACAACTGGGTAACATCAGTTTTCGTCTAAATCAGTGTCTCAATTTTGTTTCGAGCGAGCCGGTAAGTTTCTGCATTTTTCTCTTTTTCTTTCGCTTTTCTTTCTACCCCTTTCTTTTCTTTTCCGTTCTTGACTAGGAAGTTGATAGGAATTCTCCGCTTTAATTTCCAGTTTTCTGATTAGCTCAGAGTTCGTTTTAGTTTTGCTGGATTTTCAGTTTTCTTGGCAAAGTTTTCTGTTGTCTTTGTTAATCATGACCATTTTTTGATAATTAATTTAAGATGGACTGTTGTTAAAATTGGTAGTTTAGTTTTAACTTCGATTTAGCATTTTGGCTTAAGGAAAAAATTCATTAATTGTTAGTTTAGATCCTGAGTTTTGAAATCGCTCAAATGTCTCTCTTTTCTGCTCATCATTATTGGTTGGATTTCTGACCTCTTTTGGTTCGGGCCTTAGGTTCATTTGATTTATTCATTTGGACCTGAACCTTTGGGTCATTGACCCATGATCCATTTGAGGTTCATGGATAATACCAGGGTCATGGGGGGTAATTTGGGTAGTGTAGGTAAGGGAATCTTTGGGTAACTGATTAGGATGCTTCTAGGAAGTTGGGGAGGGAAACATTTCTGAATTTCTGATTTTTAACTAAGGTTCCCTAAGCAAAAACAAAAATTAGAAAGGGACTAAAGTGAAAAAAACCGATTCCTAGGGGCTGCCCTAATGCCTTGCCTATAAAGGCATCCTAACTTGACACTCAAGTCAGATTTTAGAGGATAAAATTCTGAAAATCAAAACGGCTAAGATTTGGATAGAAAACTACTGTTCCATTGAATTGCTTTCTATAATTCCTGAGGTTTTGAATTTCTAAGGCAATCTCTGATTCACACATGGTTGAAGATGGTCTAATTTGCTTTTTTTGAAAGCTGATTCTGAGCTAAGTATGTGTTTGGTGTCCTGTTTTAATTTGAGTGGGGGTTTAAAAATTGGATTTGAGACTGCCTGCAATTGGTTTGAAGCCTGGACTGATTTCAGCTTGTAAACACTGTTATATTGCTGCCAATACTGTGCTACTGCTGCTGATCCCTCATTTTCCTTATTTTCTTTGCTTTTCCAGGTATTTCCCATTCCATTGATTGTGAAGTTAAATATGAAGAATGAAAATGAAAAGTTGAAGTTCACAGTATGATGCTAGTGTTGTTTATGATTCATACATAGCTTCGTCTTGATATTATGTTTCTTTCAGTAGTTTGAGATGTTGTATTATCTATGTGAGTTTTGCTTTGGATAGTGAGTTTTGCTATTGTATTGGTAGTTTTAAACTTTATAGTCTGCCCTTTTGATTATCTAGCATGGACTGCATTGAATTTCTCAGTCATGCAGTCCATTTCTTGTACATATCTGTGGTGTTTAGATGCTAATTTTATGTAATTGGGTAAATGACTGTTTCCTTAAAGATTTGTGTGTGTGGAACCATGTTTGACAAGGAAATGGTCTAGTCAGTCGAGTCAAGCATGAATACTGGAAATGAAGCATGATATTATAATTAGTATTTCAGTGGTTGTCAAGTTATATTACTTCAATGATTAGCATGTGCACATGGTTAAACTAAAAAAATGGTTTGAAATGATTGTCAACTTAGTTCTAATTAGTATTTCAAATAGCTAGTAATTGCCAATTTAATTTCGTGGTTGCTCAATGTCAAATTTACGGATCCGTTGACATTCAAGTCCCTTTATCGCCACATTCTGACAATCTGATATCCTTCTGCTGCTTCACGGGTTTGATACATGACCCCTTCGATATCCAATTCGTGCATGCTTCATGAAAACTGGGCTCTCCGCTTGGGCCCAGGTGAAAATTGTTATGGAGCCCAGAACTCTACATCCTGGGCCTCACGTTAGGCCAAGCCCAAATTCTGAAACTGAAGTAAAATAGACCTCACTTAGTCTTAATTTTAGACTCACATTTGAGTTGAGCCGTGGTTTAAAAGTAATTGTGATTCCTTTAGCCTTGTTTCATTAATGGATCCGTGTAGTTGATTTGAGGCATGTCGTGCCAAATAAAACCTTAAATTGCATGGCACTCGTTTAATTAATCTTGTTTATCCTTAGAAATCGAGGCGTGCCATTTAATGAATTTTTATGGCCCTCGCAAAGTTGCAAACGCGTAGTTGCTTTAGGCGCGTTATTTTAATAATTTACCTTCCTAAACTCGGGTGCGCATTTATGTGACCCAAATCCAAATCTCAACAACGTTAGATAAAATGCGTTGCGGACTGCGGGTGCATTTATGTGACGTGGTCCAAGACGCGTTTTATATGACGTTGAATCTTCCTAAAAAATATTTAAATAAAAGCGGTTATAAAGTTAAAATTGCACCATAGGTTAAAACATTAAAATCAAGTAAATAGGCCAATTATAACAGTTGAGCGACCGTGCTAGAACCACGGAACTCGGGAATGCCTAACACCTTCTCCCAGGTTAACAGAATTCCTTACTCGGATTTCTGGTTCGCGGACTGTAATACAGAGTCAATCTTTCCTCGATTCGGGATTTGAAACCGGTGACTTGTGACACTATAAATTATCCCAAGAGGCGACTTTGAATCTTTAAATAAAACAATCCCTTTTGGATTGTCACTTTAAGTTGGAAAATCTCCCTATTATACCCTTCCAAGGGTGTAGTGAAAAAGGAGGTGTGACAGCTCTGGCGACTCTGCTGGGGAGAAGAACCCAGAATCTCTAGTTCAGGGTTCAGAATTCGAGCTTAGGTGAATTGTTATATTTGGCTTTATCTATTATCTGATTTTATTACATGCTTGAGCCTAATGTGCTAAATGTTGCTTTTACCGCTTTGATATTATCTGAACTGTATATAAACTGCTACGAAACCCTTCTTTTCTCATCTTCGGGGATGTGCTCGCTGGTCGTGACTCCCTATTCTATTAGTGGCATACCTTGAAATAAGAAAGAGGCTCGGACAAGTTACTAAGCCGGATGGCCTTTTGGTTCCCGGTACGTAGCCCCCTCCTCGGCTCGAGTTTTCCGCTCGGGTACACAAGTCTAGAACAAATACCCAGGTTTTGAACCTAGAATAACTCAGCCTCATGCCGGATCCCTAGTAGGAAAGTTTGTTTGCATCATGTGCATTTGACTTTGGAGACTCAACACAGGGGTTGGGTCTGTCTAGGACAGGTGTACCCGAAATGAAAAGACCATCCTGATGCATCCTACTTGCTACTTGTGCAATCATTTGCTTCAGATTTGCATGTTGACCGGCTTATAAGGGAAAAGTTGAGAATGAAAGTCAATGTGAGGGCTGAGAGAGATAATTGTCTTTTTTGAAAAACCAATGTCCGAAATATACTGAAACTCTGCCGAAATTTTGAAAAAAAAGGGTTTTTTTTTGTTTCAAAGAAAAATAGTTGGTTTTGTTTTGTCAAAATTGCCCGAACTACGACAGTTTGATTCTCACCAGATGTGGGATACGTAGGCAACCCCCATCGGGTCCAACTTTCCTTTTTGCAAAAATAGCCCCAAAAGAACCAATTTTTTTTATTGCTTTGTTGTAAATAAGTAAGGTGATGCCATTCTTGTCAAAATAGCCGAATGTCCCCAAAAGGACGCCGGAAGGCTGTTTTTGGAAGAACAGCCGCCTTTGATTTCTTTTCAAATTTTTAGGCCGATTGGCAAGCACAGCCTCAAAATCTTCCCCCCTCCCCCCGGAAATGCTGAAAGGCCGTATTTGCAAAGCCGGGTTTTTACTTTTGAAATGAAAATCTGAAAAAAAAGAAAGTGTCAGCTTTGTTTTTGAGTCAAATGAATCATGATTTTTTCTTAATCACCCTAATAAATGTGGAGAATGAGCACGAGCCAAAATTTGCCAATAACAGTCATGAACAAAATCCCTTTGGAGCTGTGTATGTGGTGGGAAGACCTGGGTAAATCAGGTCAAGATAAGGTCAATCTATACATGAGAGGTCTTACCGGGTTGATGAAGATCAGGCCTAAAGGGGACATCATAAAGGCATTGGTTACATTCTGGGACCCGGCCCACAACGTGTTTCATTTCTCAGATTTTGAACTCGCCCCAACTTTGGAAGAAATAGCCGGATATATTGGGAGCGCTGAGGTTCCTCTGAGACACAAGTATCTGGTTGCGCCAAGAGTTGTCGTTGTGCACAGATTCCTAGATTCCTTAAAGATAAGCAAGAGGGTCCACAACCCAGACTTGGCAGCTGGATTTTCCACTCTGCAGCTTATATATCAGAGATACGGTCACATAGGAGGGTTTAACAATCCAAAAAATAAAATTTGTAGCAAAGGGAATTGCCTCAAATGGGAAGAACACCGGTGCTTTGCTTTTATGGTGGTATTCTTGGGTCTTCTGGTGTTTCCTAGGAAAGACGGGAACATCGACATACGGATAGTTGGGGTGGTCAGCACTTTGCTTACTCAGGCCAAAAGCACCCTCGCACCCCTGATAGTGTCTGGAATCTTCCGCGCTCTCACAGCCTGCAAAGCCGAGGGAGACTTTTTCGAAGGGTGAAACCTCTTGCTACAGATGTGAATGATTGAACACCTATGTCATCGTCCTCAATACGAGTTATGGGTCGACAGAGAAGAACTGCATAGAGAAATTTTATACAAGGGTTGACGGATTTAGCCTGCCGGAGGGGGTCACAGAATGGATATCACGTCTTCGTTCCATCACTGCAGATCAAATAGAACGGACATATGGGTGGCTTCCCGTAGATGAGATCATATACATGCCAGTTACCGGGCCTCATTTCCTCTTGATGGGTCTTAGGAGTATCCAGCCTTACGCCCCATACCGGGATTTGAGACAGCTGGGGAGATGCCAAATAGTTCCAAAAGATGAAGATCTTAGTGCTCAAGTAGTCGAGATTGGTCCTGATGGTCAGTTTCACGAAGCAACAGTCCGCCAGATTTGGAGCGAGTGTCAATACTTGACGGCCAATACCTGTGTACATGATCTATCCAAAGGTGAAGTTTCACCAGGGTACCTTGCTTGGTATAAAAGGGAAATTGAGTTTGGAAGGCCGGCCAAAAGACCTCATCTTCAGGAATTTGTTGAGGCGTCACAAGCGCAATGGGATTGGTTGGCCAAAGAAAATGAGTATAGAGCTACCATAAGCAAGCTAGAAAAGCAAGTCAAGGACCTCCAATTCGAGAACGGTTTGCAAGCTGCGGCGGATGAGGGTGAAAAGAAAAGGCTAGCCAAAGAAAATGAGGCCCTTCGAGCCCAGATTCGAGGAATGAAAATAGCAGCTGAAAATCCCGGCAGAAGTGCAAAGGATGAAAAGGTTATAAAGAACCTTAGGCAGAAGGTGGGCGAGTATGGTTCTGATTTGAACAAAGCAGAGGGTGAACTAGCCAGGGCTCGAACAAAATTGGCTAAGAATGCGTAGGAACGAGCGCGCCTGGTTAAACAGTTAAAAGAGGAATACGACAATGAGGTTGCGGGGTTGGAGAAAAGGGTCATCATCGTTGAGAACAAAATGATCAAGCAGGCGAAAGACTTTAAGGCTGAAAGAGAACACTGTTATGCAGCAATGGCACAGTTAGAAAGAGATTTGCAACAACTTCAAGAACAGAATCAAGTAGCTGAACAAACTTTGGAAGGTAGGGCCCAGCAGATTGGGCGTTTGTTGCAAGAAAAGGGTGTCATAAGAGAGAGGTGGAAAATCTCCCTATTATACCCTTCCAAGGGGTAGTTGAAAAAAGGAGGTGTGACAGCTCTGGCGACTCTGCTGGGTGAGATAGAACCAGAATCTCTAGTTCAGGGTTCAGAATTCGAGCTTAGGTGAATTGTTATATTTGGCTTTATCTATTATCTGATTTTATTACATGCTGGTCCTAAATGTGCTAAATGTTGCTTTTACCGCTTTGATTATATCTGAACTGTATATAAACTGCTACGAAACCCTTCTTTTCTCATCTTCGGGGATGTGCTCGCTGGTCGTGACTCCCTATTCTATTAGTGGCATACCTTGAAATAAGAAAAGAGGCTCGGACAAGTTACTAAGCCGGATGGCCTTTTGGTTCCCGGTACGTAGCCCCCTCCTCGGCTCGAGTTTTCCGCTCCGGGTACACAAGGTCTAGAACAAATACCCAGGTTTTTGAACCTAGAATAACTCAGCCTCATGCCGGATCCTAGTAGGAAAGTTTGTTTGCATCATGTGCATTTGACTTTGGAGACTCACACACAGGGTTGGGTCTGTCTAGGACAGGTTGTACAGTTCGTTTTTAGTTTTGCTGGATTTTCAGTTTTCTTGGTCAAAGTTTTCTGTTTGTCTTTGTTAATCATGACCATTTTTTGATATTAATTAAGATGGACTGTTGTTAAAATTGGTAGTTTAGTTTTAACTTCGATTTAGCATTTTGGCTTAAGGAAAAAATTCATTAATTGTTAGTTTAGATCCTGAGTTTTGAAATCGCTCAAATGTCTCTCTTTTCTGCTTATCATTATTAGTTGGATTTCTGACCTCTTTTGGTTTGGGCCTTAGGTTCATTTGATTTATTCATTTGGACCTGAACCATTGGGTCATTGACCCATGATCCATTTGAGGTTCATGGGTAATACCAGGGTCATGTGGGGTAATTTGGGTAGTGTAGGTAAGGGAATCTTTGGGTAACTGATTAGGAAGCTTCTAGGAAGCTGGGGAGGGAAATATTTCTGAATTTCTGATTTTTAACTAAGGTTCCTAAGCAAAAACAAAAATTAGAAAGGGACTAAAGTGAAAAAAACCGATTCCTAGGGGCTGCCCTAATGCCTTGCCTATAAAGACATCCTAAGACATCCTAACTTGACACTCAAGTCAGATTTTAGAGGATAAAATTCTGAAAATCAAAACGGCTAAGATTTGGATAGAAAACTACTGTTCCATTGAATTGCTTTCTATAATTCCTGAGGTTTTGAATCTCAAGGCAATCTCTGATTCACACATGGTTGAAGATGGTCTAATTTGCTTTTTTTGAAAGCTGATTCTGAGCTAAGTTTGTATCTGGAGTCCTGTTTTAATTTGAGTTGGGGGTTTAAAAATTGGATTTGAGACTGCCTGCAATTGGTTTGAAGCCTGGACTGATTTCAGCTTGTAAACACTGTTATATTGCTGCCAATACTGCGCTACTGCTGTTGATCCCTCATTTTCCTTATTTTCTTTGTTTTTCCAGGTATTTCCCATTCCATTGATTTTGAAATTAAATATGAAGAATGAAAGTGAAAAGTTGAAGTTCACAGTATGATGCTAGTGTTATTTACGATTCATACATAGCTTCGTCTTGATATTATGTTTCTTTCAGTAGTTTGAGATGTTGTATTATCTATGTGTTTTGCTTTGGATAGTGAGTTTTGCTATTGTATTGGTAGTTTTAAACTTTATAGTCCGCCCTTTTGATTCTGTAGCATGGACTGCATTGAATTTCTCAGTCATGCAGTCCGTTTCTGGTACATATCTATGGTGTTTAGATGCTAATGTTTATGTAATTGGGTAAATGATTGTTTCCTTAATGATTTGTGTGTGTGGAACCATGTTTGAGAAGGAAATGGTCTAGTCAGTCGAGTCAAGCATGAATACTGAAAATGAAGCATGATATTATAAATAGTATTTCAGTGGTTGTCAAGTTATATTACTTCAATGATTAGCATGTGCATATGGTTAAACTAAAAAAATGGTTTGAAATGATTGTCAACTTAATTCTAATTAGTATTTCAAATAGCTAGTAATTGCCAATTTAATTTCGTGGTTGCTCAATGTCAAAATTACGGATCCGTTGACATTCAAGTCCCTTTGTCGCCACATTCTAAAAATCTGATTGCCTTCTGCTGCTTCACGGGTTCGATACATGACCCTTTTGATATCCAATTTGTGCATGCTTCATGAAAACTAGGTTCTCCGCTTGGGCCCAGGTGGAATTTGTTATGGAGCCCAGAACTCTGCATCCTGGTAATTTTATTGAGCCATTGGGTCTCACGTTAGGTCAAGCCCAAATTCTGAAACTAAAGTAGAATAGACCTCACTTAGTCTTAATTTTAGACTCACATTTGAGTTGAGCCGTGGTTTAAAAGTAATTGTGATTCCTTTAGCCTTGTTTCATTAATGGATCCGTGTAGTTGATTTGAGGCGTGCCGTGCCAAATAAAACCTTAAATTGCATGGCCCTCGTTTAATTAATCTTGTTTATCCTTAGAAATCGAGGCGTGCCATTTAGTGAATTTTTATGGCCCTCGCAAAGTTGCAAACGCGTAGTTGCTTTAGGCGCGTTATTTTAATAATTTACCTTCCTAAACTCGGGTGCGCATTTATGTGACCCAAATCCAAATCTCAACAACGTTAGATAAAATGCGTTGCGGACTGCGGGTGCATTTATGTGATTGGTCCAAGACGCGTTTTGTATGACGTTGAATCTTCCTAAAAAATATTTAAATAAAAGCGGTTATAAAGTTAAAATTGCACCATAGGTTAAAACATGTATTAAAATCAAGTAAATAGGCCAATGATAACAGTTGAGCGACCGTGCTAGAACCACGGAGCTCGGGAATGCCTAACACCTTCTCCTGGGTTAACAGAATTCCTTACCCGGATTTCTGGTTTGCAGAATGTAATACAGAGTCAATCTTTCCTCGATTCGGGATTTGAAACCGGTGACTTGGGACACTATAAATTATCCCAAGTGGCGACTCTGAATCTTTAAATAAAACAATCCCGTTTCGATTGTCACTTTAAGTTGGAAAAAACTCCCTTATACCCCTTCCGGGGGTGTAGGTAAAAAGGAGGTATGACACCCTACATGAGATTCAGAGTTGAGGGCAGGACCCTAGTTGTTTCATGTGATTTGATATGTTGAGACCGGGTTGTGTACCGCGGTGGGAGTTATATTAGTATGAGATCCTTGTGATTCTTTTATATGCTTTAATTCTTTCTTGTTAGATTGTGTTGTAAATTATTTTGATAGAAAAATTTGTGCTTGACGGACTTGTTTGATAGTTCCTTTATGTGTTTCCTTTCCATATTAAGTCATTTTTGTTCTGTGCTTCTTGAGTTCTAGCTTGTGGGGTGTGTGCCCGTTGGTATTAGTTGTGAGTTGATGATTTGGGTGTTAGCTGTATGGTTTTTGTGGTTATTGTATCATCGTTAGTGTTGTGGAGGTTTGAAATGGGTTCCTATCAAATTTGAGGCTTATGGCCGGTGCAGGATTTGATTTCGGGCAAGTATTATGATCAGGAATGTTATTATAGGCCTATGCGTGGTGTGTATGTTGTGTGGTTGTACTCTATGGGTGTAGGCATAAGTGGTTGCAGCTAGTTGAAACTGAAACCGGGTATGGATATAGAATCGGGTCTTTGGAAATGGATGGAAGGTGAGAATTCTGGCTCTAAGGCTTATTGGTATTGATAAAAAGGGTAAATTTCAGTTGAGATGATGTCGTCAGGTTTATGTGGATTGGGCTGACGTGGGATCACCCGTGGGTGTATGCTGGAAGTGTGCATTCAACAACTTGAGAACTTCGAGGCGAGTCTTGGCACGTTCGAGGATGAACGTTGGTTTTAAGAGGGGGAGGATGTAACAACCCGGTCGATCATTTTGAGAATTTAAGCTCCGTTCAGCGGTGTAAGGTCTGGAATAGCTTCATAATATGTGTATCGACTTGCGTGCGTGGTTGAATTCAGTTAACGGATGATTCAGAATCAAATTGGAAGAAGGAAACTAGTTTTGGAAGTTTAAACGGTGAGAATTTGACCGGAATTGTACTATTGAGTAAACGGCCCCGGAATGGATTTTGGATGATCTCAACAGCTTCGTATGGTGATTTTTGACTTAGGCGTGCGTCTGGATTCAGATTTGGAGGTCCGTAGGGTAAATTGAGGCATTTCGGCGAAAGTTGGAAAAGTTGAAGTTTGGAAAATGGAGAAGTTTGACCCATAGTTTACTTTTGCGATATCGGGGTCGGAATGCGATTCCGAGAGTTGTAACATCTCCGTTATGTCATTTTGGACTTGTCTGCAAAATTGGCGTCATTCCGGATTGATTTGATAGGTTCCGGCACGAGTTTAGAAATTTGAAGATTTGAAAGTTCATAAGTTCGATTTATGGTTTGATTCGTTTTTTCGGCATTGTTTAACATGATTCGTAACCTCGAGCGAGTCTTTGTCAGGTTATGTGACTTGTTTATGTGTTTAGACGGGGTCTCGGGGGCCTCGGGTGTGTTCTGGGTGAGCCACGAGTCATTTTTCCCTATGTTTGAACTGTTGTTCTGCTATCTAGTGTTTCCTTCTATGCGATCGCATAGGCATAGCCGCGATCGCGTAGTATAATGCCGACCTGCCATATTTTCCTTCATCGCGTTCGGACATAAAGGTTCGCGATCGCATAGTGTAGCTCTAGGCCTTAACATTTTTTCCTTCTTTGCGATCGCATTGCTTTGTTCGCGATCACGTAACACAAAATTTGGACAGTAGCCATTTTCCTTCAACGCGATCGCATCAGTCCTCTCACGATCGCGTAGCACACTTTGGGATAGAACCTATTTCTTCTACGCGATCGCGTCTACTCTCTCGCGATCGCGATGCTTAAAAATCTAGGCAGACAGAATATATTCTAAAATCGAGGGTTTCACCATTTTTATCATATTTTGACTTGTGGAGCTCGGTTTTGAGCAATTCTTCGAGGAATTTTCACACAAATTGATTGGATAAGTGTTCTTCACCTAGAATCAAACATATTCCATGAATTTGTCTTCATTTTTATCATTTAATTTGTGATTTGGGTTGAGTAAAATGTTGATTTTTGAAGAAAATTCCTAAAACGAAATTTCATGATTTGAGGGATGAAATGGTATCGGAATTTGGTAATTTTTGTATGGTTGAACTCGTATTGGAATGTGTATTCGGATTTCGTAAAATTTATCGGGTTCCGAGGTGCAGGCCCGGGGGTAGACTTTTGGATCGATTTTTAGATTTTGTTAAAGATTGAAACTTTAGGATCCAAAATAGTTTCTTATGTGTTTTGTTTGTGCTTTGAAGTTAATTTGGTTAGATTTGAGACGTCCGGAGATCTTTTCACCCAAGAAGTGCATTCTTGAGTATCGGTGTGTCGTCTTTGAGGTAAGTATCTTGCCTAACCTTGTGTGGGGGACTTCCCCTTAGGATTTGAGTCTTCTATGTTGATTGTAGTTCGTGTACGCGAGGTGACGAGTGCATGCTCGGACTTATTTGTGGAAAAATTGGCCTTTTAGGGTTCTTAGGTCTTTATATTCACTGTGTAGGAATGTGTTCTTGACATGACTGAGTTTCCTATTTATTTGTTTCACCTCTACATGCTTAATTGGAATTAATTGCTTCATGATTCACTCTTATTGCCTAATTGACACCTAATTGATTTGACTGAAGAATTTCTCCTCGCCTATTGTCATGCTATCTTTCCTTAGTTGCTTACCTTACTTGAGAATTTCATTACCCCTTCGGAAATTATTTAGTCTTAAGTGAAGCTAAGATCATATTCCCCTTAATTGAATTTTCGAATATCCTCAAAATTTGTCCAACCTTAAAAGGAGTTTAGATAATTTATATCTTGTTGACTTGCCTTTATTTGGGACTACTTGACTCGTGTTGATTTCCTTGTCATTGACTTGTATATTGTGGGATCCTTGCTACATGTTAGTTTTCCCGTGGTTAAACTGTTCCCTTTATGCCAGCATTCTTTTCTGTGGTTATTCTTTGTGAGCTGGTTCTACCGTTTCCTTGTGATTTATAGTCCTTGAGTTGATTTACTCGTCTTACCTTGTATTATTTTCTTGTGTGTTATTTTGCCGTTCCCTTGTGATATATAGTCCTTGAGTTGATTTACTCGTCTTACCTTGTATTATTTTCTTGTTGTGTTATTTTGCTGTTCCCTTGTGATTTATAGTCCTTGAGTTGATTTACTTGTCTTACCTTGTATTATTGTCATGTTGTGGTTATGTGTACTGTGGTGATGTACGAGCTTTCTGTTGTGCTGTAACTGTTGTTTCTGTTGGTTGTGCTGTGTGTTTACTTTGGGGACTACGGGCGATATCCTGGTAGATCCCCCTGCATATTTACATTTGGGGACTACGGATCGAGATTTCCGGTAGATCCCCGGCACACTATGAGTTGGACTACGGGACGACACCCGGGAGATCCACTGGACATTTACATTTGGGGGCTGTAGGACAGTATCCTGGTAGATCCCCGGTTTGCTGGATATTTACATTTGGGGGCTAAAGGACGGTATCCTAGTAGATCCCCGGTTGCTGGTATTTACATTTTGGGGCTACAGGACGGTATCCTGGTAGATCCTCGATTTGCTGGATATTTACATTTGGGGGCTACAGGACGGTATCTTGGTAGATCCCCGCTTGCCATTTCTGTGTTGAGCTGTATTCTCTCTGCGTTATTTTCCCCTGTTAAAATCATTGCGTTCTGAGCTGATGTTTTCATTGATCCTATCCCTGTGTATACATTGTAGGTGTTGTCTGTTCCCTTCCTTATACTCACTAGTTGGTGTGAACTATGTTAGGACACTTGCACAAGCATACACGTGATTAATCACCCTTATCGGGTAGGAGGCTCTTTGAGATTTCTGAGTATAGACGCACCCCTCGTTTATTTTCCTTCCATGTTAGAATGACTCTTTGGGCACGTGAGTTGTCAGTATGATTATGAGGTGTGATGAGGGCATAGGATGCCAAGTGTTAGGGTTCAGGTATTGAGACCGTATTGTATGATTATGAGATGAGGTGTCACAGGGTGACTTATATTCGAAGGGTATTTATTTGAAAGGGTTATATTCGAAAGGTATTCATTATTAGAGGAGTATTTCAGAAAAATGTTTACTTGAAGAAGTATAATTTGAAATGTTTTTATCAAATGAACGATTTGACTAATTGATTGAAGTTGTTGGCTATGACCTAATGTGAAAGCTGTCGTAGTTGCTGAGTTATGATCTGTCCTTACTGTATTGTGAATTTCGAATTTGGGTTGTATTTTTTATTCACTTTTTATGAGCTTTATTATGGTTTTCCACTATTACTTGCTGTTTCCTTTCCTTATTGTAGTTTCTGTATTGTTAGAGATATCGCTTAGTCTTTATATAGATATCATGTTCGGTTCTTCTCTATACTTATACTTGTTCTACCTATTAGATCAGTGGATGTCTTGACTGTTCCTCGTCACTACTCCACCGAGGTTAGTCTTGATACTTACTCGGCACCGCTGTGGTGCTCATACTACACTTCTGCACATTTTTTTGTGCAGATCCAGGTATTGTTCGCTAGTAGCTGTGCGGATTCTTGCCGAGGAGACTCAAGGTAGTCCTGCTGCTACGTCCGCAGGCTTCGGAGTCACCTTCCTATTTTATATTCACATTGTTGTACTTATTTCCATACAAATGTGTTTAGAGGTTGTAGCGAAACTCTGTAGAGCTTATGACTTGTACTACCGGGTTTTGGCGAAGTTGCTCATTGTATCAAGGATTCATCTCAGAAGAATTCTAGATGTTATTAGTTGTTGTTGTTATTCCGCATTTTAGTAGGCTTACCTAGTCCTTAAGACTAGGTGCCATCACGAAACCCAACGGAGGGAAAATTGGGTCGTGACACCTAAATTCCTTGTAGCTTCCTGTTTATATAATGTGGTGCACAACACATCTATAAACAATTCTATACTAGACACGGCTTGTAGACTCCCTAGGATAGAACTGCTCTGATACCATGTTTGTCATGCCCCGAACCTGGGGAGGCGTGGCCGGCACCCGGTGCCGTACTCGGCCGAGCGTACCACTCTATAACTGTGGACTCTGGAGGGGTAACCCTTAACTTAGGCCGATGAGGCCATATTCTGAACCGTCTGAAAATAACATCTCTCTCATCTGTGGGGTAAACATACCCAAAAGCTCATATATATATAATTGTGGAGGCTGACGAGGCCTCCATGAACATCTACTGATATACAAACTATACAGGATTGTCTACAAGCCTCTAAAGAGTACTGAACTGTACCATGGTCGGGACAGGGCCTCGACCTACCCATCAAACCTGTATATATATACAATGGACTCCAAGGTCTAGACCTGGCAACTCCGAGGAAGTGGAGCTTACCAACTAAGCTGATGTTTGACTTTGTCTGCAGGGAGGGTCTGTCGAATTGTCAATGAGGACCTGCAGGCATGAAATGCAGCGTCCACCGGAAAAAGGGACGTCAGTACGAAATAATGTACCGAGTATGTAAGGCAACAAGATAACTGCAAGATGAAACTGAACTGATAATATAATAACTGAAAGTAACTGGGAGTCAAAGATAATCTGAAAATATGCTTACCTACTGATACTGACTCAACTCTCTCAATATAGTAAGTAAAATAGCTGTTCGGCCTTTTAAGGCTCGGTATGTGTAACTGCTCTGCCGTAGAAGGCTCGCTCATAGGCGCTCGGCCATACTAGGCTCAGTATCTCGGCCATACCAGGCTCGCACATAGGCGCTCGGCCATAGTAGGCTCGGTATATAACCCACCATCTGATCAGAGGTTGCCCAATAGGGGCCTGCCCATTGATAATAGCTCGATGGTGGTGAAAATACTGTAATACTATATATATATATATATATATATACACACACACACACACTCTCTGCTCTCTTGGCTGACAGAAGACAAAACTAAACTGAATATGAAGTCCCGATAAGGGAGAATACTGTAACTTATGAGACTAGGATAGTGTATATAAATTCGGGAGTATGAACATCTCTTTATGTCTCGTTGTCAAACACATGTAGTTACTGGATCATGCCAAATGAAAGAAAGGTTTAGCCTTAACATACCTTATCAAAATCTTTCCAATCACCAAGTTGAACTCGCCTCTTCTCACTTTAATCTACAACAACGATAATAATACTATCATTATGTTACGAAAGGTACAACTATCGCACAACGAACGACAAGCTTATTTTGTATTAAAACGGGCAGCATCTCCCCTATAATCCTTAATTCCTCCAAATTCAAGATAACATCAACAACACAAGAACACAACAATAACAACATATATACATTATTTTCCAACCTTATATACACCATCAAATACTACAAAACAGCCCAACACATCTCAATCTCTTCATACACGAAACGACCACCGTAGTAGTGTCAAATGACCCGTAAATGTTACGATGAATGACCAGCCCACCACCCTACAGTTATATGGTGCTTCTACACACCCTTCCTCCTCCAAAACTCCACAAAACAGTAGTAAAACACGCAGTCCAATAGCAACACAAAACAATCCACGAAACAATCTGCTACAAGTGAATAACTCGAACTCACGGCTTCCAATCACCGTCCCATGAGTTCTTACAAGTATAGAACGACTTACCATGAATTTATAATAGAAAAAAATGGATGAAAGAGTGCAGTAAACTCACCTTATTTGTTGGATAACTCAGCTCCTAACTTGGTTCTTCAAACTCTAGGTTTTACCTCCAATTAGAACTTGAAAGGGAGAGAAAATCAATTAGGGCTTGTGGGAAATTTTTGGGAGATTTTTTGCAGAGATTATGTCTGGTTTATATGACCTATTTTCAGTCTAATATATGAAGAAAATAGGCCTTTAAAAGGCCTCTTTGGACGACCCGAAATGGCCCATTTTTGGGCTCTCATTTAAGCAAGTAGGTGACACACCTACTTGTCACCTAGCAGCCTGCGTAGTCTCACAAAAATGCCCATATCTCTCTACTCCGATGTCGTATTAACAAACGGTTTAATGTGTTAGGAAGTAGACTCATAGAAATTCAACTGGATGGGTTGAACACCCCATAAATTTAAATATATCGGGAGAAAATTGCAGTTACATTTGACCCAAATTTTCAGCAAAACTTATGAACGTAACTTGTGATGACTTTCATCGACTTTTGTTCCACAACTCGCTTGACTTCAAAACATAACACACGACTATCATACGACTAACCTAATCATAACATAACCTCCATATCATGTTAAGCACCCTAGTCTCATCCCCAAAAGTACATGTTATTACATTCCTAACTTGTCGACTTTCGACGAAACATTGTTTTCTTCAATTTCTTTAGCTTCTGAACCTTCCAACCCTCTTTGTACTTGTTGTTCATAATCTTCAATATTAGTTACCTCCACGTTAACATGATTAACTAACTATGTAAACTTTTCAAAGATGATTTTATTTCTGAGCTTACATCAATTTACTTACGACGTACTCTTACGTACGAAAACATGGGGTGTAACATTTACACACTAAGGTTGGATCACAACCCTAGGTAAAAATCTAGCTACTCATGACAATGGACATGAGAAAATGAAAAGAAGAAAAAATTAAACACATAAAGTTAAATTCAAATCGGAAAGTAATTGATCCTCTCTAATTGTAGCTCAGAGTTACCCCAAATAGCTAAGAATAACTATAAGCTCCTGCTACAATACAAAAAGATACCTAAAATAATATTTCACGCCTATTTATAGTGCCGTAAAATTCCTGCAAAAATACCCTTTGAAGGGTTCCGCGACCGCACTTTAACATCTGAGGTCCGCACTTTGTTGGGTTACTGCTTTGACTGCTTTCAGTTGGAGGAGTTCTGCCGCCGCACAATAGCTTCTGCGGCCGCGTTTCAGCTTCTGCGGCCAAACATTAACTGTTGCGGGCCGCACTTTTAGGAGGCTTCGAAGTTTGTTCAATTGCAACTTCTCTGATCTTTCCCTCAGTGTATGACCTTCAAGGATTCATCTACAAGTTAGTTATATTCAGTTGGGACCAATAACTGCCCACAATACTCATGCATTCTAAACAAGGTGTCAAATTTTTTAAAAAGGGGCAATTTTCTCATCTTATGTAATTCTAGTGTGACATTTGAGCCTCAAGAGTTGACTTCATTCATCAAGGATTCTTGTTCTTTCATGTAAATCATGGCGTACTCCAAACTCTTCCTCTTCTACCTTTCATGTGTACTGCTCACTTCAAGTTTCAACACTCAATTTCTAGAGCAACAAATGTGTCACTCTTCTCTCATAAAAGAATATCACAAGTTAAGTGAGAACGTCCAAATCCACTACTAAAATAGTATGCGGACATAGTTGCATGCAATATAATATAACTAACTATGAGTCGGGGTTGAATTCCACAGAAAATAATATGTAGGCGATTAGGCAAGTAAGAGAATTATCGCTTATTGTGATGACCCAAAAGGTCATCTTGTGTTTTAGAACTCAATTCTGCATTTTTTAGCCTTAAATTATCTCTTTTTTACTCTCTTAGATTTGTGTGCACAGCCCGGGCGTGTTTCCGGAAAGCTTTTATGTTAAAAGTTGATGAAAATAAGAAATTTTGCCTAAAAACTTCCTTTGAGTTGACTTCGGTCATTATTTTTGGAAAACGGACCTGGATTCATAATTTGACGGTCTCGGTGAGTCCGTATCATGATTTGGGACTAGGGCGTATGCCCAGAATCGAAATCGAAAGTCCCTAGCCCGAGATATCGGACTTTGTTGAAATTTGAAAGTTAAAGGCTTATTGAAATGGAAGTGTTTGACCAAGGTTTGACTTTTTGGATATCGGATCCATATTTTGGTTTCGGAACCCGGTATAGGTCCAATATCGCATTTATGACTTGTCTGTGAAATTTGATGAAAAACGAAATTGGTTTGACGTGATTCGGACGTCCGGTTGAGAAATTAGAAGTTTCAAAGCTTTCTTGAAAATTTCATTTGATTTGGTGCTAAATTCGTAGTTCTAGGACTTATTATGGCGATTTGATCGCGCGAGCAGGTTCGTATGATGTTTTAAGACTTGTGTGCATGTTTGCTTTGGAGCTTCGAGGGCTCAGGTGAGTTTCGATAGGCTACGAAGTGAAATTGGACATAGGCATTGCTGGTATCTGCAATTTCTTGGAATTGGCCTCTGATCTCGCATTTGCGTGATCAGAGTTCGCATTTGCGAGCATTACAGCTTCACATTTGCGAGCTACTTATCGAAAATGCGAAGTGTAGCTGGGCCAGGCAGTCCTCCCATTTGCGAGAAAATCTTCCCATTTGCGAAGTGAGTCTGGGAAGGGCAGTGATTGCAATTTGCGATCACTGAGTCGCAATTGCGGAGATCCAGGTTTGCATTTGCGAACAAATCTTCACATTTGCAAAGGCAGCAGAGGTGTGAAGGACTTCGCATTTGCGATGGTCCCTTCGCATTTGCGAGCTTCCCTTTTGCAAAGCCTAGGTCGCAAATGCGATATCTGCAGCTGTGTAAAAGAGACTTAGACGAGATTTTTCTCCAATTCTTCAAATTTTCAAAATCTAAAACACAAGAGGCGGTTTTCCAAAGACCTTTTCTTCCCCAAATCATAGGTAAGTGATTCTAAACTAGTTTCTTTCAATCTCTCACTTCATTTTACAAGATTTCAACTTAAAATCTTAGGTTTTCATGGTGGAATGGGGGATTTTTGGGTAGAAACTAGGGATTTCGAAAATTAGGGATTTAGACCTCAAATTGAGGTCGGATTCCAAAACCAATTATATATCTGGGCTCGGGGGTGAATGGATAATCAGGTATTGGTCCGAATTTCGGGTTTGGACCATGCGAGCCCGGGTGCTGACTTTTGTTGACTTTTTCAATAATGACCTAAATTGAACTTTTGTTATCATGGGTGAATCCTAAGGCTTATTTTGAATCGGTCGGTTGGTAATTTGCTAGATATTGCTGGCTCGGAGGCTAGTTTGAAAGGCAAAGCCGTGGTTGAGCTTTGAGTGGTCCTTGGAGTGAGGTAAGTGCTGTGTCTAACCTTGACTTGAGGGAATTAGGAACCCTCGGACTATTTTTTATGTGATTCTCATGTGTGCGGCGTATATGTGAGGTGACGAGTGCTTATACGCTGCCAAATTATCTGTTTTTCCCTGAATTACTGTTTTACCTTAACTGTTCCTTCCCTGTCTTAATTGTTATATGCTCTATATGCACGCCGCAGCAGGCGTAATAAGGGAGGATTGATATGGTGGAATAAGGATGAATACGTTTATACGGTGGGATCGGGTTGCACGCCACAACAGGTGGAATAAGGGTGGATTGATATGGTAAAATAAGGGTGAATTATGATACTGATAATGATATATGGTGGGATCGGGTTGCGCGCCGCAACAAATCTATATTATTTACTGTTATTGATATTGTTGCGGTGGAATAAGGGAGAATTATGTGTTGGATGGTGAGATCGGGTTGTGCGCTGCCACAACCTATATGTTTCCATTTCCTGAGTTGCGTTGTTTCTCGGTATTATTATTTGAACTAGTAAGGATTGGTAATTCTGGACGACACTGGTTTGTTTTCGAGGCTGTGGTTATCATTTTCTGTTGACTGTTTAAATTCTATTCAGTATTTCCATTATTCTATCATTATTAGATGTTTCGTACATGTTATAGTGCAGGTGACCCGCCTTAGCCTCGTCGCTACTTCGTCGAGGTTAGGCTCGGCACTTACCAGTACATGGGGTCGGTTGTACTGATACTACACTCTGCACACTATGCAGATTTTAGAGTCCAACCCAGCGGCAGTTATTAGCATGCCTGGATTGGACATCGGCGGAGACTTGAGGTACGGCTGTTCAGAGCCCGCAGCTCCTGGAGTCCCCATCCTCTTTTCTTTTTAGCTGTATAACTTCATTCAGACAGCCTTGTACTTATTTCAAACCTTTATATGTATTACTTTAGAAGCTCGCGCACTTGTGACACCAGGTTTAGGGAATTGTAATAGACGTTTGGCAGATTTATCTTCCACATTGATATTTCAGTTATTCCAGTTATCTCTCGTTATTTAATTCAATTGTTAAAAATGGATAAATTGTTCTAACGTTGGCTTGCCTAGCAAGTGAAATGTTAGGCGCCATCACAGTCCCGACGGTGGGTCATTCTGGGCCGTGACACTTATTGTACTAAGCCAAACACTAATAGGTGCTTTTGAGACTATGTTATAACTAAATGCAAAAATTTGAACTAACCTAGAAAGCAGGTGAAATGATCAATGGTTACAAACATGGATACACAGGGAATTACACTCAAGTAACGATCCAATGTATTTCATGATTTTACAAATATAAGCGAGTTTACGTTAATTAGCCTCGGATAATAATTCTTTATTAGCTTCTTCTGAGGACTAACACGACTTCCTAATTGAATTATCCCTAAAACAATTAAGAGGATTAAGTGCACCACTATGTGGCTACAAGTAGTTCAATCCTATCCCTAGGTAGAACCTATAAAATGAGGGTTAACGCCTCAAGTTCTTGTTAATTAATCTTTCCCGACCCCAAGTTACCTTTTCCAAGATTAATTCAAAGTTAATGGGCGAGTCCTAGGATTAACTAATCCCTTTGAAAATATTAAAGAACAAGAATAATTAAAGAAATAATTAACTCACTTCATAATTAGTAAAAATCATTCAATACATAAGAACAACAAGATATTTAACCAAACTTTAACAATGAATATTCCCATAAACAAGCTTCAAGTACTGGAATAAATAATACACACTTAATATTCAATACAAATTAAGAAAATGAACAAATGAGTAAAAATGGGTAAGAAATTCTCATCCAAAGTCTTCAAATCTTCAAGTCCCAAGTATGTGTGCAAGAACCCTACCTCCAAGCTTGTTTCTCTTAGTCAAGAATACCAAATATTAGCCAAAGATGTCCCAAAGGAAGCCAAAGATGCCTGCCGAAATGGGCTAGGTCGTGTATTAAAGGGTTTGGGGCCAAAAAATATGAAATTCATCACTGCCAGAACTAAAGCCCGTTATTCGCAAATGCGTCGCATTTGCGAACCGGGCCTTGTTCTTTTGTTTTCGCATTTGCTATGAAGGAGTTCACATTTGAGAAGATTGACTTGTTCGGTTGACTTCGCATTTGCGATCATGCAATCGCATTTGCAACCTCTGTTGACCTTACTTGGCTTCGCAATTGCTATCCATCAGTCCGCATTTGTGAACATTGACTAGCATGGTTGACTTTGCAATTGCGAGCTCCTGCTCGCATTTGCGACATCTGAGGCCAATTTCTAAATTTCTGCATTTGAGCTCCTTTTTGACTTGTTCTCACTTGATTTCTTTCCCGATCACTTCTAAATCACATAAACCTGTAAAATAGAAATAAACGACATTCAATACACTATTTTATCAAGCAAAGATTAAAGAAGAGATAAGTTGGTAAACTTATCAAACCCCCAAACTTAAACTATTGCTTGTCCTCAAGCAATCAAAGCACATAATATCCTTCCCAGTAATCAACTCAATAGAACACCAACGTCATACCAAGTAAAAAAATCTACTTTATCACAAACACATGACTTTGATTGGTACCAATAATTAATCCAAAGCATATGAATTACCAACAACTTCTCATAAATTTCATTTCAATTCAAGTTCTCAAACACCAATTTAATCAAATTAGCAAGCAAGTCGTAACTCTAAAGCTTCAAATTTTGCCTCATTATCACTGGCAACTTTTCCTTGTTCATTTCTCCCAATTGGAAATTGTATAAATTCAAAACTCAAATCTCATGTGCCGTCACACTTAAGAGAGAATCCCAAGTTTTAATATTCAATTTAAAAAACAAATGGGATATCAAATGACAAAAATTAACTCTCTTACTCTCTCTCATAAAGATGTTCAAATGCACACAAGTAGTACCATAGACTTGCCCTTCATATATTTCTCCACTAATGTAGACACACCTGGTTCAAAATCAATTAGGACTAAAAGGGTTATAATGTAGTATTTTAGTTAAGGTAGGGTCCAACTTGGGTAATAGTGACTCAAACCTCCCTAAGTACTACAATTCCCAATATAAAGCACACTTCCTTCAAAAACCTTTCCACCCTTTCTTCATTTGTCGTTTCATCACCTAGTCTTTCATTTGTTCAAAATTCCTTATTTTTTCTTCCTTTTACTTCTTTCTTATATTTTTTCTTTGCAAAAGCCAAGGAATGTTCCCTATATTTTTTTAATTTTTTTTATTTTTGTCTTTTCACCCGTTCCCTTTTAAGAACCTTTCACATCACAACTTTTTCAATCGTCACCCTCAAACTCAGGCTTTTAGCCTATATTTACACTTTCAAAGCACTTAGGGAGGTGGGGTGTCAAAGGATAGATCAATAAAGAACAAAAGGTTAAAGCTTGTAACATGGTTGCCAAAGAAAAGGTTAAAGGCTCAAAAGGGGTTGACTAGGAAGAATATGCATGGGTAGAAAATTTAAGGCAAAAGAACGGTCCAAGGAAGGCCTAACATCATTTTTCAAATCAAGTTAATCTAGGATTTCACGTTGAATCACATTCCGGGAAAGTTCTAGATACAAATAATGCAAAATAACTCACAATAAATCTTACCACACATGGCACATACAAACATTAGTGAAATATAAATCAAAAATCAAATTGAAACCTTTAAACTCAAAGAAGTCACATATAGCCTAAAAGACTATTTAATGAATCAAAGAGCCAAAAATTGAGTCTAAAAGCCATGACAATAATCCTTACTTCAATCATTTTTCTTTTTCAAAGATCAAGAATTCATATTCTAAAGTTTAAATCATGTTGGTACCAAGCAAGCCACAAATTGTCCAATGGGCACAAACCCCAACTCATACCACTTATTCTCCTAAATTAACCAAAACTATATCTAAACTACAAGACTAATTCCCTTAAGAAAGTCGCTTAGCTATCCATCATCGGGAAAAGTTGACTCAAAAATTTATCCAAAAATACCCGGTTCAAAAGAAAATTAGCATCCTCGAAAAAAGAACTGCGATACAAAGAAATCAAGGATATTGCCAATAAAAAACATCATACATAAACATAAAGCATAAAACATGATATATATATATATATATATATATATATATATATATATTTATATTTATATTCATATTTATATTTATATTTATATATATAAAATCAAGTAAATAAAACATACTATATTATAAGAAAAAAATCAAGAAGCAAGTAAACATAGTAATATAACACATCACAAACAATGAAAACAAAATATTAATCTACCGTATTGATAGTTATATAAGGAGCCACCCCAAACTACAAATGTCGCAATGTCCCTAATGCAACTAAACAAAATAGAGTAAAATGGTGGAAAGTGCTCCCTGAATACTGCAACAAAATGCTCTCCTCGCTGTTGGACTCAGTCGCAGCCTCCTCCTTTTCCTCGGACCACTGAACTGGAGAATCATCATCATCTTCCGGCTCGGTCGATAGAACTGACTCTTGAGACTTTAGAACTTTTAATAGACCCTTCACACCCTTCTACATGCGGGTGAAGAATTTATCTCTCTTCGTCTCCCTCTTCTTCATTCTAGTGTGTGCATTTGCCAGCTTGGCATGAGAAGTACTCAAAGCACCGTGTGCCATGGCTAAATCAGTGTATGCTTTCTCCAACTTCTTAAGGTGATCCCCCTGTTTCTTTTGATCATCAAGATACTTTTGAAATTCTTTCTTTGAGACGCATGCAGAGGGTTCCTCAGATGTCTCACCAGGTCCCTGTGGAAGGCCAACTACTAGTCCCGAATCTGCTGCATTTCTTCGGTGACATAGCAAATCATCCTATTGTTGGCTTCTACCATGGTCGGTCTGAGAAGATGACCAAACTTTCTCTTTTTTTGCTTTTCACAGTACCGCCCTCTCCCATTTTCTTCAATGGAGCAATAGGCTTCGCCGGATCTACCTAGTTGTCTTTCGGATCCTCCTCAACTCCCGCAAGCTGGCACAACTCAGTGATGAGAGATGGGAACATCAATGATTGTCCATCCTGCCTCAGATAATCCCTCAGCTCACTAATGAAAATCGTACCAACATTGAGCCGGATATCATCAAGAATGGAAGTGATTATTTGAGCTCTCAATATTGGTACATTCCAATATTCCCCGCAAGAGAGATGCGATTGCATATGATGGCTAGCCATATCTTTGCTTCGGCAGTGAATTCTTTGGATGTGATCCCTCTCTTTTCAGCCGCCCATGGAACATCCGCACCTGGGCACAATTTGGAGACCAACCACTCGCATGAGGCACAATCCTTATCACGAAATGGTGTCATGTCATGATCCCACATGTTATAGATTCGATTAACTGTGTCAGCTCCGAAATTCACCATCTTGCCCCGTATCCTCATGATTGGATTTCTTAACTTGACGGTTGAGAGATTTGCATAAAATTCCTTGACCCATTGCTCACTTGCTTTGGAAGGTTGAGGGGCAAAACAGGTCTATCCCATAGCCTCAAGACTCTGATGGAACTCGAGAAGATATTCGCGGACCTTTTCTATTAATATACTACTTTCCAGAAGCAACTTCTTCGAAATTAATTCGGCGTAGTACCGTTGCTAGCATTCCAGTGACGAGAATCGGTATTGGTCATAGTGCTCCTCAATTTCTATAAGGTTTTCAAACACGGACTCATCAGAGTTAGAGTTTATGATACCTACAAACAATGTATTTGAGTGAAAGCATGATATAGGTATGAAATACATTGCAAAATGAGTCAAATATGTGAAAGAAATGATTGGACAATTGAAACCCAGCCATAGAAAGTATCTACTTTTTTAGTTCAGCAGAGTTAGGCCTCTGATGTTGCAGTTGTGACATCTGCTTCGCAAATCCGAAGGAAGTAGAGATTCCAAAAGTCTGAATTGAGATATAATCTTCGCAAATGCGAAGGTTGCCAAGACTGTTGTTCTTTGCAGTTGCGAACCCCTCTTCGCAAATGCGAAGATTGCAAATGCAAAGAGGTCATTGCGATTGCGATCTCGTGGTCCTCAACAGCCTTTTCCACACAGAACATTCCCAACCCTAAAATCTTTCGAACAAATACATACTTTTAGAAATCCCTAGCAATTGTTTTAAGCACAACATCATTGTATACGGGAAAAATCGGAGGGTCCAATTTCCCGTCATTAAGGCATTTCGGAAGATCACCTCGAAGCCTCGAGGCAGCAAAGATGTGCTCGAGTCTCCTTCCTCGAAGCTCGTCGACACCCGGCCTGGAGGGAATATCGACCGAAGCTAGAGTAGAAATGGGGAGTTCCCAAGGCACACGGCTTAGTCTGACACGGCCTAGCCGGCCTACTCTGAACCCGAATCAGGGTGTCACATCTAGCTGTCCCATCTCCATATCTTTACAATTAATGTATGTCGCACCATATAAGGTTTCCCCTTCTATATAAAGGGGATCCTTACTACTTTGTAATCAATTGTTGTCACTCCAACTATTCTACACGAAATATATAATAACTCTCTCTCTTTTTCTCTCTAACATATTCTCTCGATATTGTTGCTCTTATTTATTATCTTCATACTTGTTCTTCATTTATTGCTCATCATTGGCCATAAAGAGCCTCCTATAATTATATCGCGAGTTAGCCCTTCCCCGACTGCTCCTAATAGCTCGAGCCCGAGCCCGGGAATCGACCTCGAGGACCCAAATCGACAAGCTCGAGGCCCTGAATAGCTAACTCATCGGTTCGATTATAACTCTATTTTAGCTTGTATTTCGTCCTTAAACTTAATATACATAGCATCAACTGCTTAACAACTAGCATAAAAATAGATCACGTATTTTTAGAGTCACATCAACAAATTTAATTGTTATTACCATTTTCACGGTAAACAGTTTGGCGCCCACCGTGGGGCTAAAAATAATAGTGATTATTTTCTTGCTGGTTCGTTACACAAACGCAAGTTATCTTTCACACTTTTTCTTGTCCAAGATTTTTGATTTTAGGTCAAAATGTCTGGCTTAGTAAACAGAGTTGAGAACAACAACCTTGAAAATCACGGAGAAAACGGTGTGGCTGTTCCAATTGTTGGTGTGCTACCACGGAACCCCAAGAACGCACCTGGACCGATTCCAGTGGATGCGGTCTCGCGCGACGCATAGCAGATCGATGAAACCTCACGCACCGACAGGAGCATACAACAAGGCGACCGACAGGAAGCCCAAAAAACCCCAGCTCGGGAAGAACGGGAAGTTAGCCTTCATGTTATTTTTGAAATGTTATAGGCATAACAGCAGGCTATCGCTTAGCTGCAAAGCCACCCGAAAACTCCCAGCACCGTAGCACCGAGAACAACTCCCCCGGCCGAACAGGTACCGAAGAGATCGAGCAATAATGGATCGATAGCCGACCCTGCCATCGTAAAAATGTTCGAGGACCTCACCAGAAGGATCGAGTTAGGCGAGAAAATGATAGCAGCAAACAAAAAGAAGGTCAAAACTTACAACTCCAGGGTCGACCGAATCCCGGGCGCACCCCCGGTCCTGAAAGGAGTAGACTCGAAGAAGTTCGTGCAGCGGCCGTTCCTAGAGGAAGCGGCTCCGGAACCCATTCCAAATAAGTTCAGAATGTACGGACCCCCAAAGTACAACGGGACTTCACATCCCAACGAACACGTTACCGCCTACACGTGCGCGGTAAAAGGCAACGACATAAAAGACGACGAGATCGAGTCCGTATTGCTAAAGAAATTTGGGGAAACACTCTCGAAGGGGGCCATGATGTGGTACCACAACCTAGCTCCCAACTCAATAGATTCATTTGCCATGCTGGTAGACTCCTTCATAAAGGCGCACGCCGGAGCCATCAAAGTGGCAACGAGGAAGTCCGACGTGTTCAAGATCAAGCAGAGAGAGAACGAAATGCTGCGAGAGTTCGTACCTCACTTCCAAATGGAACGAATGGAACTGCCCCCGGTCTCCGACGACTAGGCAGTGTAGGCCTTCACCCAAGGCCTGAATGAGCGGAGCTCAGTGGCCTCGAGGCAGCTGAAAGAGAATCTGATCGAGTATCCTGCCGTAACCTGGTCGGACGTCCACAACCGATATCAGTCAAAGATAAGGGTTGAGGATGATCAATTAGGAGCCCCTTCGGGCTTAGTATACTGAAGCAGGCTCTTAGGAAAGGAACCGAAGCCAAATAAAGAAAGGTATCAGCCATACACCGAAGACAGGAGAAACGCCCCGAGGCGCAACCCGCCTCGCAGTGATCGATTGATCAATCGAGGGCAGAATCCTCTGGGACTCAATAATAGAATCGGATTCGACGGAAACACGGGGCCAACAAGGGCGCCGCACCTATCAGAATACAACTTCAACGTTGATGTATCAGACATCGTGTTCGCCATCGGCAAAATCAGGGATACCAGATGGCCAAGGCCTATACAGTCGGATCCTTCCCAAAGGAATCATAACTTGGTATGCGAATTTCACAACACGCATGGCCATAGAACCGAGGATTGTCACCAGCTCCGAGAGGAAGTAGCCAGGATACTCAATAAAGGTCATCTCAGAGAATTCTTAAGCGACCGAGCCAAAAATTAGTTCCGAGAAAGAGAGGTGGCCAAGAAGAACGAAACAAACGAGCCACAACATATTATCCACATGATATTAGGGGGCATCGACGCTCCCCAGGAACCCGTGATGAGAAGGACAAAAATATCCATCACCAGAGAAAAGCGAACCCGGGGATACGTACCTGAAGATGCCCTCACATTTAGCGAGGAGGACTCCGAGACCTTGTCTCAACCTCATAACGACGCACTGGTAATCTCTTTCCTCGTAAATACATTTCAAATAAAATGTGTACTCGTAGATCCAGGTAGCTCGACCAACATTATCAGGTCGAGGGTAATAGAGCAGCTCGGACTGATAGACCAAATCGCGCCCGCCACTCAAGTCCTCAACGGATTCAACATGGCAAGTGAAACAACGAAAGGAGAGATCACTCTCCCAGTCAGCGTGGCCGGCACGACCCAAAATGTCAAATTCTATGTCATCGAAGAAGACATGAGGTACAACGCCTTGTTCGGACGGCCGTGGTTACACTGCATGAGAGCAGTACCATCCACCCTCCACCAAATGATGAAATTCCCAATAGAGGACGGGATTAAAACCGTCTACGGGGAACAGCACACGTCAAGGGAAATGTTCGCGGTGCATGACGTGGCACCGACACTAATATCTCCACTCTCGAAAGAGCCAAAGGATAATCAAACTACATCTTTGGCTAAGCCCGATTAAACATAGCGGAGGACCGTACCGTGTCCTCATTACAAACAACAAGGATATACCAGACCTCAGAACATCGCCGGCGCATCCCACGATAAAGTATAACCATCTCCCTTTTTATTTTATATTTTATACTGACCCGTATGCAGGCACCCGATCAAAGTAGTCAAAAGCGCTAACCTAGCCCGAAGACCTTAAGGTTTTAAAAGCATCCGTTGCACTCTTTTCCTTTGACCGAGCTTTTGTCCCGAAGAGGGTTTTACCAGCAAGGTTTTGAACGAAGCAACACCTATATGCTACCTAAGGAAGATCCAACAAGTGTTCAAAGCTTCTTTTGCAATCAACCTCGGGCGCCGGAGGACATCCCCACAGAAGATCATCCGCTCGGAAGGGCCGAGAAACGCCAAATAGGGTCCCAATGGGACAATGATGTACCGGACCAAATGGTAGAATGAACCGTGTCCGCATAGCCGGGCCCTGATGGCGGCGACACATGCACTTGTGCCAAGTAATCGAAGAATATCTTTTGCCAAAGCATTTCATACTCCAAGAGAAACTCAGCATTTTTGCATTAAAGATTCCTCCATCGAGAACGTCCCGAATACTTGGAGATTGGCGTCGCTAATTCGGCACCCGCATGACTTCAGGGTCGTAACTCTAAACTCATAAGCCCTCAATGAGGCAGCACGGAAATCACGAAACGTCTCCAAAAGAAGAAAAATGTCCCGAATACTCGGAGACTAGCCTCAAAATCTTAGGAAACGCACGGCCTTAGGGTCGGGATCTCCGAAATCGCAAGCCCTCAATAAGGAAATTCCGAGCTCGCGAGTGACGGCTCCCGAGCCAAAACAAACTCGATGACTCGGAGATTGTCGCCAATCGCCATTCATTAAAAAACCCTGGGCCATAAGACCCCGAGCGGGCAGACCCGGTCTCATAGAGACCTACGTAAAGTATCAACAAAACTATAAGACCTCAAGCAAGGCATGAATCATACTTGTACCAAGTATCAACAAAACTGTGAGACCTCAAGCAAGGCATGAACCATACTTGTACCAAGTATCAACAAAACTGTAAGACCTCAAGCAAGGCATGAACCATACTTGTACCAAGTATCAACTAAAACTGTAAGACCTCAAGCAAGGCATGAACCATACTTGTACCAAGTATCAACTAAAATTGTAAGACAAGGCATGAATCATACCTGTACCAAGTATCAACAAAACTGTAAGACCTCAAAGGGATGAAAATTTTGTAAAGACCTTACTACAGACATAAACTCGATCCCAAAGTTTAGGCTATATATCGCATTTGTAAGATTCCTGAAAGGGCATACCCTCGATATAGACACCTAAACTACTACACTCGGGAATGACTACGGTCACACGGCTGTACCAGCCAAACTAACGCGACTCGGGGATGCCCGACCGTCGCTACAAAATCATAGGCCATTACTTCGAATCTACTTCGAAAAGAACCGGTTAAACATGCTACCCTCGATAGGCAAAAGAGCTTCGACCATGTCAGCTCCAAATCACAAGGCTTCGAGCTACTCAGCCTACAAGCAAAACCTTCCGAGGTGCTCGAACATCGCTGCAAATGACTTGAAATCGAGGTTCTTCCGAACCGATGACGAGTCAGGCAAAATCATTTCAAAAGTCCTTAACGAGAGGAAATTAAAGCCTATATTAAAAGGTCGCTTCGACCCTAAGCGTAAGAGCCATTGTCGCCAGCTTACATAAAGGGTCGCATCGACCCAAAGCGTAAGAGCCACTGTCGCCAGCTTACATAGAAGGCCGCATCGGCCCAAAGCGTAAGAGCCATCATCGCCAGCTTATCTAAAAGCTTGAGGGTCAAACGAGCTCGAGTTGTAACCCGATTCGGAGACAAGACCCAAAATAGTTAACTACATATGCCCCAGGGCAGAGCGTAAGAGCCATTGTCGCCAGCCTAATAAGCCTCGCGGCCATTCACATAAAAGATCACTTCGATCGAAGGCGTAAGAGCCATTGTCGCCAGCCCATGCAAACATAAAAAACTTGAGGGCCATACAAGCTCGAGTTGAAACCCGACTCGGAGACTTTACCCAAAGCATTGAGCAAAAGCATAAGAGCTCAAACGCCAGCTTGAACTAGAGGTTGCATTGACTGAGTGCGTAAGAGCCCCTGGGCCAGCCTAATGAGCCCCGGGGCCATATGACGAATCTAAGGATTCTCACCGACTTTGAGACCAGTTCACCTGGCCAAATGAGGGACAAAAAGGGGTACAGAAGAACTAAAGCCGCAAAGGGTTTTCTTTTATACACATACATGAAAAAATACATTCTCCGTCTACAAACATACTCTAAAGATATTACATACGGAATGGCAAAGTCTACGCCCTACTCCTGAGAGCTACGGCCTACCGGCCTCATCTTCACTCTCCTCAGCGTCAGACAGGAGTAACCGAGCATCACGCTCGTTCGCCCTCGCTCGCGCCAACTCTTCCGAGAGAACAAAACCCCTGGCACCAATCTCCTCGAGAATCTTTCTTCGAGACCTGCAACGAGCATATTCTTTGATCCTCTCTTTACGATCGAGGACCCTCTTCAACTCAGCTTGAGCATCGGTAGTGTCGTTCAAATAAATCGCCATCTCCTGATCAGCCTTAGTTCGGCTCAATACTGCTTTGGTCCGGGCATCAACAATCTCAGCCCTACTTTTGAAAGCTTGGATTCGAGCTTCGTGATCATATACGCTTGAACTAAAGCATTATCGCGAGCTAAGCGGAGTTGAACCTCGAAGGCAGGAACTTTAGCCAAGGCATCCTTTTCCTCTGAAGCCTGAGCCTCCGCCCGAGATCTTAGTTCGTCACAGTCATTCTTGACACGGTCAGCTTCGTCCCGAAGACATTCTAGGGCCTCCGTCTTTTCCTGCAACTGGGATAGGCGAATAGTTAACCTCAGAAGTTAAAAGACAGAATGCATACTCGTCCGGGACAGAAATTTACATGCTCCATCAAATAGCTCTCGTAATTCGAGCTCCGGTACGCCTCATATCGTCAGTATGCCAGCTCGACTTCCTTTTCCTCACAAAGGAGCCTAAGGGATCTATCCTCATCCAGAGCTTTCCGGAGCCTGGCTCCATGACCGAGCAGCTCAAACCTAAGTTTGTCAAAAGCCTGCAAAAGAAAAACTCGATAAGGAAGGGAAGACGCGGAATTCGGAAGGCCTATGTCGAAACTCACCGCAAAGTGAAGCCGGCGGACTTCCTCGAAGGCCGAGCACACATCTGCTGATCTAGTCTCCTCAGCCCTGGAAGAATCGACCCCGGTTGAAGCACGATCGCTTGGAGTGGCCATCTTTCCAGAACCAGAAACTTCGGGCGCGGCAGGATCAGACGATGTTTCCATCTCGAAGACCCGGCTCCGTTTCGCCTTGCTCTGAGCGCCATCGCCCTGCAAGGGCATGTCCCGCTTATTGTTATCATCCTTTATCCCGGGAACTGGCGACCCCTCCCTCTCTCCGGAGGAGCACGGCCTCGCCTCTAAAGGCTCTCCGACACCTACGGCAGCAAGATTAATACGTAAAAAGGAAAAATGTCTCTCCAAACGAACAAGGAAAGGAAAAGGTAGCACAAACACGCACCGTGATGTTTTGCTTCCCATCTGCCCCGGAACACAGCTCGCCACCTACGCTTATCACAAGTCGAGCGGATCGCCAGCTTCCGGAACCAACCAGGCAGATCAAGAACGTCGCTCGGCGCCCACGAAATCGCTGCAGAAAAGGAGGAAACATGGTTATGAAACTAGCTTTCGCCGTAAGCGAATTTGAGAAGGCACGGGATCCTCCACTTACATGTATAGTTCCATTCCTCGGGGAATGGCATAGGTTCCACGAGGATAACGTCAGCCGTCCGGACCCGGACGAACCGACTAATCCATTCCAATCTCCATCTTCCTCATCATCAACAACGAAGGGTGTGGACAAACGGCACCGCAAGGTTAGCAGACCTCGATGGTGAAAGGGCAGGTACAGCATGGCAAGATGGCTGAGCGTGAATTCAAGCCTCGCCTTCTCTGCAAAGAACCTCATTATCAACACTATTCGCCAAAACGACGGGTGTATCTAGGCCAAGGTAACCCGATACTTTAAACAGAAGTCGAGCACAACCCTATCAAGGGGGCCTAGTGTGAAAGGATACGTGTACACATTCAGGAATCCATCAGCAGGGTCCGTGATACCCTCATCCGGGGGAAGCGCCTGTAGTGCTACCTTCTCCCCCATCCGCAGTCTCTCCTCACTAACTCAAGGTGCTCCTCTCTTATCAAAAACATAGTCCTCAAAGTAAACTCTCGTTGATCCTGAGCACTGAGAGCGAAACTCTCCCCTCTCTGCCCGGCAAACCCTGAAGTAGCAGTCCTGGCTGTGGCGAGACTAGAGAACCGAAGCGGGAACCTACACAAACGCTTTGGTGCTAAGGTAATGAAGGACTCGACGCCGAAGCAGAAGGATAACTATCTAAAATAGTGGGATATCCCAAGAAGCGGAACCAACCCTATATATATGTGGGGAAACAGCGATGGTCCGCCTATCCAAGTTAGGCCCCGGAAGACCAATGACTTCGACGCAAATCCCGAGGTGGTACCCGACCTCAAGGACCTCCATCAACAAAAAGTTAGGCTTCAAGGAGCCAACAGCATCATCTCCAGTCCCGAGGTGGTACCCGACCTCGAGGACCTCCATCAACAAGAAGTTAGGCTTCAAGGAGCCAACAACATCATCTCCAGTCCCGAGGTGGTACCCGACCTCGAGGACCTCCACCAGCAAGAAGTAAGGCTTTAATAAGCCAGCGGTACCATCTCCAGTCTCAAGATGGTATCCGATCTCGAGAACCTCCTCCAAGGAAGGAAGTTAGGCTCCAGAAAGCCTTTAACACCATTACGGAGTTTGAGATGGTATCCGATCTCGAAGGTTCCTCTCAAGAAGAGAAATAAGCACTTCGAGCTCCGCCCATAAGGGCTCGACCTCAGGACATCGCCTAAATCTGGGCAACCCCTCATCGGGGACCTATCTACAACACCTTTGAAGTTGTCTACACTAAGTTCAAAGCAAATCTTCAGGTCCATGAAGCTGAACCTCACTCGGAAGACCGCTCCCGAAAATTTTGAGGCTCGAGGTATTATTTTCATATGACCCAAGGTAAGTGTCCCGACGGCCCGAGTCTATCGGACCAATTTGAGCTTGGTCCGAGGAACAGCGGAGGGTTCCGGGAGAGGCCATTTTTATCAACTAGAGGCCAGAAAGAATACTCACACACGGGCTAGATATTGACAAATTGTTAGCAGAGGCATACATTCAGAATCTCCACAAGTGTTAAAAAAATGGCAAGCATCACAGACGAAAGTCGAGAAAATATTCTTATATTCATAAACGTTTGGTTACAACAGCCCGCGAGGGGTCCGTACATATGATTACAAAAGCCCATAAGGGGTTCTTACACAGAAACAAAGAGGCAAAAGGGTATACATGAAATAAAATCCTAGAGACTAGCCTATTCTCAAGGGTGTGACCTCTGCAGCAGCATCTTCGGATATCTTCCCCTCGAGCGCATGACCTCAAAGACAACATCTTCCAAAGCGCTACCCCCTCGAGAGCCTTATCTCGGTCTTCCACACTGATATCCCCAAAGGAGAAGATGAAGGGGAGGAAATTGGAGAAGCAGGAAGGGATGAAAAAATGCCATAGCCCGCCAAAGGTCGAGGACCCTCATCGGCCAAGAGAATTCACTTCTTGGGACATTGAGCCGTGCAAGCTACCAACCAGGGGCGGAGCGCTACGCCGGACCGTGGTATGAAGGTGAGCAGTGGTGTATAATCTGAGCCCCCTCGGCAGCAGCGGTGTATAGTCTGAATGACTTTCTAAGTCGGAGGAAGTCGGCCCCCCATGTATCATCATCTCGAGCCAATAACAGCAGTAGTAGCAGTTATAACAACAACAACAACAACGACAAGACAGTATAATTTCGTTCGACATGGAGAAACTCAAGCAGAAGACCACCACGCAGCTGATAAAAGTGCTGCCATACAACCTTGAGGCCGTGGAACCCGAACATGGCGGTTAACAATGGAAGAAGATAGTGAGAAGAAAAGGATGAATGAATGGAGAAAGGCACTTGGATAAAGAGGTAGTGCCAGAATACCCCCATTTACAGGGGTTGACAACATGGCCATCAATGCCTTTGAAAGAGGGATCGGCAGACGCAACCAATGCGTTCTTGAAAACTGATTCGACGGCGACACTGTCACTTTGAAGAATAGGAATCGACAGTGCATTGAATGATGCCGAAAAGACAAGTCTATGGGATATCCCGGTTATCGTGAAGGCTTACATCATAGGCTGCAGCATCAGTATGGCATCGTCACGGGAAACCCAAAGAATCGGGCATCAAAATCGTTTCCTATCACTCCGATCTAGGAAACGCGAAGACTATCTGTACACGGCAAAATTGGAGGGTCCAATTTCCCGTCATTAAGGCATTTCGGAAGATCACCTCGAAGCCTCGAGGCAGCAAAGATGTGCTCGAGTCTCCTTCCTCGAAGCTCGTCGACACCCGTCCTGGAGGGAATATTGACCGAAGCTAGAGTAAAAATGGGGAGTTCCCAAGGCACACGGCTTAGTCTGACACGGCCTAGCCGGCCTACTCTGAACCCGAATCAGGGTGTCACATCTAGTTGTCCCATCTCCATATCTTTACAATTAATGTATGCCGCACCATATAAGGTTTCCCCTTCTATATAAAAGGGATCCTTACTACTTTGTAATCAACTGTTGTCACTCCAACTATTCTACACGAAATATATAATAACTCTCTCTCTTTTCTCTCTAACATATTCTCTCGATATTGTTGCTCTTATTTATTATCTTTATACTTGTTCTTCATTTATTGCTCATCATCGGCCATAAAGAGCCTCCTTTAATTATATCGCGACTGTTAGCCCTTCCCCGACTGCCCCTAATAGCTCGAGCCCGAGCCCAGGAATCGACCTCGAGGCCCCAAACAGACAAGCTCGAGGCCCTGAATAGCTAACTCATCGGTTCTATTATAACTCTATTTTAGCTCGTATTTCGTCCTTAAACTTCATATACATAGCATCAACTGCTTAACAACTAGCATAAAAATAGATCACGTATTTTTAGAGTTCCATCAACAAATTTAATTGTTATTACCATTTTCACGGTAAACAATCGTGCAATACATCACATACTAGCTAAGAATCAAGGAAAATTCAACGATTTGGCCAAGATTTTCATTCGGGCCTTTCATCGAACACATAGAATGCGCGACTGAAACACTCCATGTTTAGCAAGGATTTGGGTACTCAGAATTCCCCATTTTCAAGCCAAGAAAGGAGAACACACTCTAAACCAACCTCACCTAGAAAACACTACAACATTTGAGCTATTTTCAAACAATCTCGCGCAAAAGAAAAGGACCAATTTGAAACCTAATTTTTTAGATAAAAAGGAGAGAAGAAGAAGAAGAGGTGAATTACAGATTATAAAGAGCATTAAGATTAAGCTTTCATACCTTGATGCTTGCAAGTGGAGTAAAAATGAAGGAACTTGAGAGTTGGGAGAGTGAGGAAGGGGAAAGTCGTTTACTTTGAGAGCCCCAAATTTTTCTAACTTTTGTTCAAAATGAGCACAGTTCCCGTTTAAGTCCCATGAGGTCGCAATTGCAACCCACATCTCGCAATTGCGAGTAGCGAAAATCATCATAGTTTGTAATTGTGACCCTTTCTTCGATTTTGCAATTGGCCAGGAGTTTGCAAATGCAAACATTTGTCTGCAAATGCGATAACTGAGGCCTGGACATGATTTTTTCTTATTGCCTAATCTCCCTACTTTTTGTTCCAAACACTTCCAAACTTCCTGCTATTTGGTAAATTGATCAAAAATAATAAAATAAACTATTCTAAAATGAAAAAATGAAAAACAATAAAACTTTTAAAAATGATTAAAAACTTGAAAATGACGGGTTACCTCCCATCAAGCACCGCATTTAACGTCATGGTACAATATTATCAACTCTGTCACTTTTCTCGCCACTTGGAGGATATGAATTGGGTACCTAACTTGGACTCAAGCTTGTGACCACGAGCGGCAAGGGGTGGTAAGTAGATGATCAAGCCAAACGCCATTTGCGTCATTTTGCATTTCTTGGCTTTCTTTTGGAATGTCTTTTTACGTTCTTGAATTTTTAAATTGCAAGATGTATGGCTCTTGTCTTTATTCTTTGCACTCCCATATGGATTCACATGGCTGAATTTCTATGTCACCATGCAATACCAAAATTGAAAAAATTCTTGGAATGAGATATCAACCTCTCAACTTGCAACTTTTTCGGGATTCTGACATCCTTTCCCCCCTAATTAGAGTCAATTTCAACCATCTTTTCAATTACGCTGGTTGACTCTAATTCCATTTTTTTGGCATCACCAACGAGCATGGAGTCATTTGGTGGATGTTCAATTCTTGACTCCTCACAATGAAGCTCACTTTCTTCCTCAAAGTTGGACTTTTCTTGAACTCTTTCCACATTTTCAACTTGGTGAGCATTATGAGCCTCAATCAATGGTTTCATTTGTTCTTCCAAGGTGCGTATTGTCTCATCATTTCGGTTTAGTGCTTGTTTCAAGTCCTCGTGTCCAAATTGTGCTTCTCCTCATTTTCCAGAATGGCCTCCAACATGAGCATTAACCTCTCATTTTGAGCATTTGATAGTTCTTCTTGATTTTGATCAAGTGCCAAAGAAGGATTTTCGGCTTCAACCTCTAAGGGAGGTTCTTGGCTATCATCTACTTCCGAGGATTTTTGGACCTCTAAAGCTTCAAGCATTTCTCTCATTTGTGAGTTCAACCTTTCAAGCGCCAAATTATTTTGGAGACTAGTTTCCAAAAGCTCCTACAAGACTTTTTGCTCTTTGTTTCCTCCTTCAAGTTGGCATTCCATCATGAGCTTGAACTCTCCATTTTGACGATGCTCAATTTCTTTCACTTTCATATTCCAATAATTATCATCGCAAGAAGTAGAATCGTCATAGTGGGGGTTCGGGGAAAGGAAGGACAAATAAGCACAATGAGCCTAATGACCATTTTGACCACCACACGTATCACATATACTCCATTCATGGGTTTGAGATTGTGTGCACAATCCGTCTCTGGGAGAATTTAAAAATTTTTGCCACGAGTGTGGTCCTCTACAAGAAGGACAAGGGTCATCAAAATATGAACAACTACCATCCGACCAATTTTTATTACATGATGCCATTTTCAAAAACTACAAAAATAAACAAGAAAATCAACAAGAAAACAAATAAGAAAATGAACAAAGATAGGAAAAAATGACTACACAAATATTCACAAGTTTGAACCAAATCACGTACGTTTACTTCTCAAACAACCTAAATGCGCCAAATTATTCCCCGGCAATAGCACCAATTTTGTTGACGTTCAAGTCCACTCCTCAAAGAGTAAGCGGACATGGTCGCATGCAATATAATATACCTAACTATAAGTCGAGGTAGAATCCCTAGAGAACGATATGTAAGCGATTATGCAATGTAGGAGAATTATCACATATTATGCTAAGCCAAACACCAATAAAGGTATTTTGAGAAAATGTTATAATTAAATGCGAAAGTGTAAACTAACTTAGTAAGAAAGTAAACTGAGCAATGGCTACAAGCATGGATACACGGGCAATCACACTCAAGTAACGATCCAATGTATTTCATGAATTTACACAATGAACGAGTTTATGTTGATTAGCCTCGGAAAATAATTCTTTATTAGTGTCTTTTGAAGACTAACAAGACTCCCTAATTTAATTATTCCTAAAACAATTAAGAGTATTAAGTGCACCCGATATGGCTACAAGTAGTTTAATTCTATACCTAGGTAGAATCTATAAAATGAGGGTTAACGCCTCAAGTTCTTGTTAATTAATTTTTTCCAACCCAAATTACCTTTTTCAAGATTAATTTGAAGTTAATGGGTGAATCCTAGAGTTAGCTGATCGCTTTGGGAACATTAAATAACAAGAATAACTAAAGAAACAATTAACTCACTTCATAATTAATAATAATCATACAATATATAAGCACAACAAGATATTTAATTCAAACTTTAATAATGAATATTTCCATAGACAAGATTCATGTATTGGAAAAAAATACTTCACACATGGATATTCAATACAAAGCAAGAAAATGAAGAAATGAGTAAAAATAGGTAAGAAATTCTCAATAAAAGTCTTCAAATCATCAAGTCCCAAGTGTGTGTGCAAGAACCCTATCTCAAAACTTGTGTTCTTAGTCAAGAAGGCCAAAAATAAGCCATATTTGTCTCAAAGGCAGCCAAAGATATTGTCCAAATGAGCTGAGTCATGTATTAAATGGTTTGGAGGTGAAAAATGTGATATTCTAAAACTGTCCAGATTTTCTACCAGTTATGTGAATCACGTTCGCGACAAAGGCTCTACGATCGCGATAAACAATGCTTCAAAAAACCGCGATCACAAATTGAACCTCGCGTTCGCATAGCACATTTGACCAGCTGCTAACCAGCTTTTCTTCACTGCGTTCATGTAAATCAAGCGCATTCATGATAGACTTCTTCCAAGTTGACCGCGATCGCGTCTCTCCATTTCACAATCGCGTAAAGTACTTGACCAGTGGCTGACCATCTTTCATTCTTCGCGTTCGCATCATTTCAACCATGTTCGCAATAACTTTTATTCTAGACTTCCTCGATCGCATGCTACTCTTCGCGATCGCAAAGATCATTAACTGACAGCAGTAAATTTTTTCTATTTTAACACATTTTGACTTGTTTCTTCCGTATCTTCTCTAAATCACATGATACCTGAAATATGCTAATAAACCTCAACAAATGCCTTACTTTCTCAACAAAATCTTAAAAAAGTCTAAGTATTAAGAAGAGATAAGTTGGTAAAATACCAACTTATCATTAAGCTTCAAGTACCATAGGCTTGCCCTTCATGTAAATCTCTACTAATGTAAGCATACTCGGTTTGGAATCGAATAAGACTTCTTTCGTGTTGTAATGAAGGCTTTTGGTCCGGAATAAGATACTATATGAGATACAAGTGGTTACACCCTTGCTTAAGCACTTCACATCTCATTTGTTGGCTCACATTTGTCAAACCCTTAGAGATATTTCTTCTTCTTGAAGGCTAGAGAGACTTATCAACATTCTTTGTTGACAATTTCATTCTTTTTCTCCCTTGATTTTTGTACTAAAGGTAGTTGCTTTACTCAACCTCCCTTTTTGTCCCTCTTTGGGCTTCTTTTTGTTCACATTACTTTCTTTTCTTACTTTCTCTTTCATGGAGGTCCTTTCTTTCTCTGTTTCTAATGCATTGGTACCTCTTTAATAATTTCTTAACTCCCCCCCCCCCTAAACTTTGGCTTTGAGCCACTTACTTCATATGAGTGATTAAGAGGTTTCGGGTGCCAAGAGAAGATCTTGTTCAATACAGGTAAAGGCTTGTAGCATAATTATCAATATAGAAAGGCTAAAGGCTCAAAGGGGGTTGACTATGGATAACAATCAGAGGGTGGCAATTGAAAGCTCAAACGGTCCAAGGAAATCCTACAATCATCTTTCAAACCAAGAAAACTTAAATTTTTGCCATTAAGCACATTCATGGCAAGTTTTAGACTATTCACTCAAGTACTTGGACTAGCAACAAAATTTTATCTCACCTCTCATACAAATAGACCGTAAAAGAGGATAGAGTCTAAACCCCACAACAACCACAATCAAGTTAAGGATCTATATGGTCCACTCAACCACCTAATGATTATCAAAGACAACTCAAGAGCCTCAAAGTCACTTTTAGTAGAGTTAATTATTTTCAAAAAAATGATTCACAAAAACCTTGTCTCAAACCATAAGCATGGAGTTAAGTATGTTGGTACCATATCATGCATAAGTAACTTGTTTCTATAAACTAACGTGATTAAGGCTTTTATTCATTACTACTTACTACTACTATTACCTAAACATGAAACATACTCATTCCTATAAGAAAGTTTTCACACTATCCATCCTCAGGAAGAGTCACCCGATTCACACAAGAAACTATCTTTGAAAAGAACGGTGGCCTTAAGAAAACCAAAGGCTTATTATCAACAAAAGAAAGAAAAGCATCCTATTTACACTACCAAAGCAAACAGAAATATAGATTACTACTAAGTATATCAAACTACTAAAAATAAACAAAATAAATCATCCAGTTATTACATCTTAGTTTCATCAAATGTATCAAACCATCCAATTCTCCACCCCCCCCCCCAAACAAAAGTAAGCATTGTACCTAATTCTTAATAAATCAAAATCAACAAGTAGAGAGGGGCGAAGAAACTCCCTAAGGATCCTCAATCATCATTCTATCACCAACAGAATCAGTCTAAGCCGGCTTAGCTAACTGAATTGTGTCATCATCCTCTGCAGGAGCTGCCTGAGAGGTGAACATATCACGCACCGCAGCAGCAGTGCTGGATGAATGGCACGGTTCCTCAACCTGAGCAGTGGGGTCCTCATGAGAAGGCTGAGCTAGGTGGGGCTGGGTGGGGTCAATCAGCATGTCAAACGGCAAGTTGCTGGCCTCAGCTATTCTAGTCACCTCAGCTCAGAGTGAGTCAACTGACTTCTTGCTGGCCTGTGTCTTTCTCATCTTCTTCACCTACTTGGTCAACCGCTCAATGACTACACCATGCTGCACCAGTGTGTCCGTAATCACCTTTTGGTTGACCAAGACCTTGGTGAGCTTCATGTCAATATCAAGGGTCCGATTGTGTAGAGGTCTTCCCCGAAATTGTACTAGATATCTTGGACATATTTGATGTAGCTGTCTGCATCTAGTTGTTGAGACTCATCAACATTTGAGAAACCCGTAAAGTAGCCAGTTGGCTAGTAAGCAAAGGTATCAACCTCAAAGCTGGTGTAGGCAATGGAGCAAGGGCTTCGGTGGCTCAACAACAGTATCTCTGGCACTGGTGGAAGGCTCAGCTGAAAGAGAAGGTATATCAGAGGGACCAGGAGCTACTACTACATGCTTATCAGAATTGCTAGTAGTAGTGGGAGGTTGACTACTCTTTTTTGGGTTCCTAGGGTCTTGCAACTTGTACAGATTAAAGGGGCCAATTGGCGTAATCTTCGTATCAAACGGCCTGGACTCCACCTTGGAATCTGTCAAGTACTTTGTGATGGTACTAGTGTACGGGTAAGAGCTTTTACCTAGTTCTACCAAGTGATATTGGCCGACATCATTGCACCCACATTGATTGGGTACCCGCCCGTGATAGAAGCTACTAGAACTACTCTTGTCAGAGGTAAGTTGTTCTCATTCAGGCATGGATCAAGTCTTGTACACACAAAAGTTCGCCACCTCTTTGCCTCGAAACTCAGAGTCTGGCGGAGGATCGGCACTCCGGCACCTATCCAAGGGGGAGTAGGCCCATGTGCAAGAATCTATGCAAGCCACGGTCTTACCTCTTCCTTCTCAGCCAACTTAGCCAAGTACTCCTTTTCTTCCACATCCTCTAGTCCAAGGTAGGCATTCAAAGTGCGCTGATCAAATTTTAGCTTTAGGTTTTGCACTCCGGTAACCTTGGTCCCTTTAACAATATGTGCCATACTAGCATAGAATTCCTGGGCAAGGTGTTCCTTGACATCCATCAGTTGATCAGTGAATTGCATCCACTCTTTCGTTTTTGTAACCTACTCGAGGACTGCCGGATTGTACTTATCTAAGTCCTTGGTAAGGAATTGCCTTTTGTGATTAAGGTAACTTTCCTTTCACCACCTTCAGAAGTCTGAATAAGAATTGAGGCTAAAAAATTACTCTTCCCAAACCACCTTCTTCTATGTTACTATGCTATCTCTCGCAACCATTACCCCTTTTCTATTATCAGGGGTATCATCAGAATCAGAGTTTTGAGCAGCTGCATTTGACTCATGACCGGTACTAGATGTGCCCTGGGAGGTGCTCTGAGATGTGGAGTGCACATCTTGGGGCTTAGACTGCCCATGTGGCCGAGACGGCTCCTCATTGTGCTCTTCAAGTAGAGACACAAAATTTCCTTCGGAGGATTCCCTAGACGGGACATAAGAATCTGACTCTGAGAGGCTTCTACCTCTCCCTGGCCTGCAATTGTTTTCTTGGCGATTGCCTTTTGTTCACTTGGGTGCATGACACCTCTGCCTTAGTACCTTTCCTTTGGAGGTTTCTCCTTTTCCTCTTGATTGCACCATTATTTGTGTATGCACGAAGAGAGTTGTCAGTTGATACACAAGTTGCAAAGAAGTTAAGAGTCATATTATCAGTATATGACAACTAAGAAGCAGTTAGGGTGTGCAGTATGTAGCATGTATAAGACAGAGTGCAAGTGCGGTCCGCACGATTCCAAGTGCCATCCGCAAAGAGGAAGTGCAGTCCGCACAAATCCAAGTGTGGACGCACTCCTGCAAAGATGTTTCAAGCCCTCAGAGAGAAGTTTGAAGGACAGTGCGGAACTCTATCTGCGGCCGTAGAAATTAAACTATGATCCGCACAATTTTATTACGCCCACACATGGTAAAAGTTCTCAGGTCCAAGAAAACAAGTTCTTTGAAAGACAGTGCGAACCTCTCTTTACGGCCGTAAAATTTCAAGTGCGATTCACACAAATAAAGTGTGGCTGCACAACCAGGGTTATCAGCCAAGCCACCAAAACCAGAAATTGCGGATCATAAAATTTCAAATGCGGTCCGCACTATTGAGAACAGTGACAGATGAAGGTTATTTTCTATCTAGGTTATGCAATTATGTGTTCAATCCAACTAGGTAACATGGTAAAGGAATGATAGTAAAAACCCCAACCTCATCTAAGCATGATTTCACAAATACCCAATGGTAAACTACCCACACAGAGACACAGATACGTGTTGTAATCATATATGGCCTAAAAAGAAGTTAAAGAAAAAGTAAAATTCAAAAATAAAATTAACAAGATTGAAGTGATGCATACATATTGTGGTAGTGTGATAGGACGATCGGTGTGTGGGTGGTTGTCTGTGTTCAAATGTGCAAGCAACTTGTTCCTCAGTCGAGTCTCAATTAGATTGTGATAATGGCAAAAAGTGTAAATGGGAGACCTACTATTCTATTTATACTCACGCATGGGTAAGGGTAAAAGAGGGCGAGTGCAGCCACAAAATTCTAAATGTGGTCCACACTCTATTGCCTGAGTGGTGGAAAGCTTCTAGTTGTGCGGTCCGTACTTTTTCAAATGCGGCCGCACTTCTGTCAACCTAGTTTTAGTGAGTTCTTTGAGAATTCTCTCCTGTGACTGCAAAATTTGTGATAGGCTGCAAAGTTAGCTCTGCGCTGTTAGGAGAAAAGTTTAGAGGACCTTCAATTTAGCACCTGAGTAGCTTCTTGCAAATGCAGTCCACAGGTAAAATCTGCGACCGCGAGCAATTTTCTGCGATTCGCATCTCCTCTTCTGCTACCATACAAATAAAAGTGTGTTCCGCAGTTTCCCATTCAGGGAATATCTTCAGCCATTATCTCAATACCTAGCACTGATCACTGCAACACACTTCAAATCTAGTTATAAACAAGAAATAACATCTAACTAAAAGAAAAGAAGAAAAAGGAAAAGAACTTGGGTTGCCTCCCAAGAAGCACCTTATTTAACGTCGTGGCACGACACAATGTCCTATTGTCCTCTATTGAAGTAGAGTACTGCCACCACGTGGCTTTCACCAATTTTTCCCAAGTAATGCTTCACTCGATGGCCATTGACTCGAAATATTACTTTGTTCTTTTTCTTCAAGTCCAAAGCACTAAAGGGTGTTACACCAACAATTTCAAACGGACCACTCCACTTTGACTTAAGCTTCCCGGGAAACATTCGCAACCTTGAGTTGATCAACAATACTAGATCACCGGCCTTGAACTCCTTGTTACAAATATACTTTGCATGAAGGTACTTCATCTTTTCTTTGTACAAGGACGAACTCTCATATGCATGGTACCAGAATTCATCCAATTCATTCAAATGTGCAACCCCGAAGTTAGTCGCTACATTCCAATCAAGATTTAGCTTTTGCAAGGCCCACATTGCCTTGTGCTCTAATTCCACTAGAAGATGGCAAGCTTTTTCGAACACCATCTGGTATGGAGATATTCTGACAGGTGTTTTGTAAGCGTTCTATATTCCTATAGAGCGTCATCAAGCTTCTTAGACCAATCCCTCTGATTTGCATTCACCATCTTGGACAAAATATTCTTTATCTCACGGATGGAAACTTACACTTGACCACTTGCTTGTTGATGATAGGGAGTTGTTAGTTTATGTGTGACACCATACTTGCCAAGCAAAGTATCAAAAGCCTTGTTGCAAAAATGTGACCCTCCATCACTTATGATTGTCGGCGGAGTCCTATACCTTGTGAAAATGTTCCTCTTTAAGAAAGCTACCACACTTCTAGCCTCATTATTAGGTAAAGCAACAACTTCAACCCATTTAGACAAATAATACACCGCGACCAAAATATAGGTGCTTCCACCAGAACTCACAAAAGGGTCCATGAAGTTAATGCCCCAAACATCAAGATATCAATCTCCAAGATGGTTGTAAGGGACATCTCATGTTTCTTTGAAATTCCACCGGCCCATTGACATTCATCACATCTTCTTACCAACTCATTTGCATCTTTGTAGATATTAGGCCAATAGAAACCACAACTTAGGACTTTAGCCGCCATTCTTGCTCCACCATGATAACTACCATAGGGCGAAGAATGACAAGCCCCAAGAATATCACTTTGTTCCTCTTCTGGCACACATCTTATAATTACCCCATCTGTGCAAATCTGAAAAAGGTATGGTTCGTCCCAATAGTAGTCTTGAAAATCTCTCTTGATCTTCTTCCTTTGGTTTGAAGTGAACTCTTCCGGAATGATACCACTCACAAGGAAATTTAACAAATCCGCGAACCATGGAACCTCCTTCACTAAAAGTGTCAAGAGTTGCTCATTGGGAAAAGAGAAATTAATCTCAAGGCCATCATGTGGCCTCCCCTCCTCCTTCAAACGAGACAAGTGGTCCGCCACTTGATTTTCACTTCCCTTCTTGTCTTGGATGTCAATATCAAATTCTTGTAACAAAATCACCCATCTCATCAAGTGAGCTTTAGATTCCTTTTTGCTCATATGATAGCAAAGCGCCGCATGATCTGTGTGGACAATAACTTTGGCACACATCAAGTATGGGTGGAACTTTTCAATAGAAAACACAATAGCAAGGAGCTCCTTCTCCATAACGGTATAATAGACTTGAGCATTATTCATGGTCTTACTAGCATAATAGACCAGATCAAAAACTTTCTTGATACGTTGCCCCAAAACAACCCCAACCGCTTCATCACTTGCATCGCACATGAGATCAAATGGCGAGATCCAATTTGGTGATGTAATAATAGGAGTAGTTGTCAACTTGAGGTTCAATTAATCAAAAGATATCATACAATCATCATTGAAATAGAACTTGGCCTCCTTCTCGAGGAGTTTGCACAAAGGGTTCACCACTTTAGAAAAATCTTTGATAAATCACTGGTAGAATCCCACATGGCCCAAGAAACTCCTCATACCCTTCACCGAGGTGGGGGTGGAAACTTAAAAATAACTTCAATCTTTGCTTTATCCACGTCAATATCATTATTTGAAATCTTATGGCCAAGGACATTGCCTTTCTCAACCATGAAATGATATTTCTCCCAGTTGAGTACCAAATATGTTTCCTCACATCTAGCCAACACCTTGTCTAAATTAGCAAGTCAATCATCAAATGAATCCCCAACGACCGAAAAGTCATCCATGAAGAGCTAAAGGTAGTCTTCCACCATTTTCGTGAAGATAGCCATCATACACCCTTGAAAAGTCGCCATCGCATTGCACAATCCAAAAGGCATACGTTTGAAAGCAAAAGTACCATATGTATAGGTAAAGGTGGTTTTCTATTGATCTTCTGGTGCAATAAGAATTAGTTTGTGTCCCGAGTAACCATCAAGAAAGCAATAGAAGGAACGGCCGACCAATCTATCAAGCATTTGATACATGAAAGGGAGAGAAAAGTGATCCTTTCTTGTGACTTTGTTGAGCTTACGATAATCCATACAAACTCTCCAATCGACGACCGTTATTGTAAGAATCAACTCATTCTTATCATTGGTGACAACCTTCATGCCCCTTCTTTGGGACACATTGAACCTGAGAAGTCCATGAACTATCAAAAATGGGGTAGACAACTCTGTCATCCAACCATTTGATAATCTTCTTTTTGACCACCTCTTGCATAGCCTCATTTAGTCTTCTTTGATGTTCAATGGACGGTTTAGCACCATCCTCCAACTTGATCTTATGCATGCAAAATGCGGGGCTTAAATCCCGAATATCTGCCATAGTCCACCCAATAGATTTCTTTCTCTTTTGCAACACTGCCAATGTGGAATCTACATGCACGTTATTCAAATAAGAGGAAAGAATAACCGATAAAGTAGAACAAGGGCCAAGAAATTCATACCGAAGGTGAGGTGGCAATGGCTTCAACTCCAATGTCGGTGGCTCTTCAATTGAAGGCTTTGTAGGAGGAGTGTTCCTATTCTCAAGATCCAATGACAACTTTTGGGGTGCATAGTTGTAAGACCCCATTCCTTGTAGTGAACTCACACACTCCATGAAATAATCCATCTCATCATCATCAAATTTGAGCAAAATGGTTCCAACATGTCACCGACATTGATTATAGCACTAGTATCATCAACAATGACATCGGTAAACAAGTCTAAAAAAGAGCACACCTCATTGCTATTTGGTTAACGCATGGACTTGCACACATGGAATACCACTTGTTCATCACTAACACGGAAAGTGAGTTCTCCGACTTCAACATCACAAATGTCCTTAACCGTAGCAAGGAAAGGACTCCCACATATGATAGGCACTTCATAATCAACCTCACAATCTAGAATCACAAAGTCCGTTGGAAGAACAAATTTCTCAACTTGGACCAATACATCCTCAATCACTCCCAACGGTCTCTTCATTGTGTGATCGGCCATTTGCAACCTCATAGATATGGTTCTTGGTTTCCCAATCCCCAAAGTATTGAACACTGAGTAGGGAATCAAATTGATACTCGCCCTAAGATCACAAAGAGCTTTAGCAAAATCGGCACTTCCAATAGTACAAGGAATTGTGAAAGCACCGGGATCCTCTAACTTAGAATCCATGGAATGAACAATTGCACTCACTTGATGAGTGACCTTGATTGTTTCAAAGTTCATTGACCTCTTTTTGGTCACAATATATTTCATAAACTTGGCATTACCGGGCATTTATTCCGATGCTTCCACCAATGGCACATTGATAGAGAGGACTTTCATCATTCGATGAAATTCTTGAATTAATACTCACCATTTTGCTTAGCAAGACTTTGACAGTATGGAGGTGGAGGCTTAGGCAATGGTTCTTTGTCCTTTTGTACCAGCGGATCTGGTATGTCAATGATGTGTTCCCTAGACGGGTTCACCTCTTCTCAGGTCTCCTCCACACTATTATCAATATCAATATGAATGTCATCATGTACTTGAACATCATTTTTGGGATTTCCTCCTCTTGGATCACTTTGTTATCATCCACAAGTTGCTTTTCATTTGAGGTTGGTGCATTTTCTTCTCTTCCACTACTTGTGATAACCGTCATAGCATGCCCCGTATTTTTACCACCCTTTGGGTTCACTACCGTATCACTTGGTAATTCACCCTTAGGACGAGTAGTAAGAGCTTGAAAAATTTGACCCATTTGAACTTCATGATTGAGGATTGATGTGCTATGTGAGGCAAGTCGGGCATCCGAATCCGTATTTTTTTCTATCATTTGCTTTAACATGTTCTCATTATGACCCGGGTTGTTGCTTGAAGAACTTGAACTGTGGGAATGGTAGGGAGGTCGTTGTTCGGTTATTGGTACATTGGGGGTCTTTGAAAACCCGAACTTTGATTTGCATGATTATTATTGTTTCCCAATTTCCTTGATTATTGCCTCCCCAATTCCCTTGGTTGTTGTTGTGACAATTACTTTGATTGTTAGAACCCCAATATCCTTGGTTATTTTGAGAATGCCATTGAATTTGATAAGAGCCTTGAAAATTGATCTGTTGCCCTTGGTAATTATTCACAATGTACCTCTTCTTCTTTTCTTGATAAGAGTCATCTTGTTCATAGCTGCCACCATCATGTGCATAAGTCTCCACACGGGATTGAAATTGGGGACCTTTATTCCTCTTCTTATTGGCCAAGACATTCTCTCCTTCAATAGCATGAACTTGCTTAGGAGCTTGAGTTTGATAAAGTTGAGCCTTAGCGGGTTGAGTCATGGTTGTAGTCAATTCGGCAATATCTTGCCCGTGTTGGGATCACCTTGGGCAACATTAGCTCGGGATTGCCAAGTCGAAGAAGTTTCTACCATCTCATCAAGAATCTCACATGCCTCCACATAAGGTGTTGTCATGAAATTGCCTCCGGCCAATTGATTCACCACACATTGATTCATGGTATTAATACCACGGTAGAAAGTTTGTTGGATCATGTTTGTAACGATCCGACCAGTCATTTTGTGTAATTGTGCCCCATTTCCCTTTTGATGCTTCACACATATATTTTTATGATTTTATAACTTACGAGGTTAATTAGTTTTGTTACGGGGAGATTTCGGGTTGATTTGGACCCTTTGAATCTTGGCTTAGAAGCCTAAGTTGTTTATGCTAACCAATGGTAGAATTATGTGAAAATGACCCCGGAACGGTATTTTGACGGCTCTGATAGCTTTATATTGTTATTTTGGACTTGGTTGTATGCCCGGAATCAAATTTGGAAGTCTGTAGGTTGATTTTGACCGTAGGTTGACTTTAAGCTATCGAGTTCGGAATTTGATTTGGGGACTTGGAATAGGTCTGTTATGCTATTTAGAACTTGTCTGTAAAATTTGGCATCATTTGGAGTTGAATTGATATAATTCAGACGCTTATTTGCAATTCTAGAAGTTCTTGATATTTTCTTTGAAATTCATGCATTTTGGTGTCCAATTCGTAGTGCTAGATGTTATTTTTGTTTTAACCGCACGAGTAAGTTTTTATGATAATTCTAGACTTGTGTCGATGTTTGGTTTGGATCCATGAGGTCTCGGATGACTTTCAGACATGTTTCAGAATGTTTTGGACTAAAAATGGAATTACTGGTGTTGCTGGTGCTATGGTATCGCAATTGCGAGCAGCAACCTCTCAATTATGAAGGTGACAAGGGGGTATTCTGATGTCGCAATTGCGACTAGCCCCTTCTTAATTGCGAAGTCAGCAAGCCTGGGGCTTGGGTCGCTTTAGCGAACAATTGTTCACTTTTGCGAAGATGTCCAGCTTCGCAATTGCGACAATTGTTGAGGCTGTCAGGGTTCGCAAATGCGATCCCTAGTCTACATTTGCGAGGGTTTGCACATGAGAACCCTGTGTCGGAAATACGACATCTGCAGCTGGACAAAAGGGTTGGGAGTCGGGATTTTTCAACATATTCTCTCGTTTTAGAACCCTAGACTCGGTAGGAGGCGATTTGAAGAAAGGATTTTCACCTAAAAATATTGGGTAAGTGATTCTAATCAATTTCTAACTATATTTTATCAATATATCTTAGATTTAAAATCAAAATCATGTGAAAATTTGTCAAGATTTTGAAAAATAAGAATTGAGTTTTGAGAGTCGTTTTGGACTCGAATATTGAAACTAATCATATATATGGATTTGTGGGGTTATGGATAGTCGGAATCTGCCCTTGGACTCAGGTTTTGACCGGGTGGTCCCGAGGTTAACTTTTGTTGACTTTTCGGGAAAATTGTGAAGATCATAGCTTTATTTATTGTAATTGATTTCTCTTGCATTTTTTATGTTATTAATTCATTTTTGGTTAGATTGGGCCGTGTGGAGGCAAATGTTAGAGGAAAAGCTATTTCTGAGGGTTGAGTTGGCATAGTTGAGGTAAGTAACTTACCTAAATTTGTGTGGGGGGAAACTACCCCTTAGGATTTGGATTGATTGTGCTATTTGTGTTATGTGAAAGCCGTGTACGCAAAGTGACGAGTGGTTACATAGGCTATATGCGGTATATGACCGGTTTACGTTGTCTAGACTCTTTCCATGCCTTTAATTGAATTGTCATAACATGTTATATCTTTCATTGTTAATCTACTCTTACATGCTCTATTTGACGTTGTTAGCACTTGTTCTACCTCTTACTTATTATTTTGCTCTTTTATGCTTTAGTTGAAGTTATTGCCTTATTGTCTTATTACCTCTTAATTGTTGAATCACTTTTAATTGAAGTTGTTATTTCGTGGAATATCATCTTGTTGAGTTAATGGTGCTGAAGTTGTAATAGTTGTTATCACATTGAGCCGGAGTTGTTAATTGTTGAGATACCTTTTCTTGTTGAGCATTCTCATTTATTTTGTTATTGTTGAAATTTTTGTATACATTGTGGTTGTTCCATGGGCTATTCGTTGTGGAAATATTGGTATTGTTAACTTTGTGTCAAGTTGTGGCATATGGGCACTTGTGGTACGAGTTGTGATTGTATTGTGATATTGATACTCATGCGGTGATATAAGGATAGGGGTTGATACGTATGCGGTGAGATAAGGTGGGCTTGATACGCGTGTTTCTAGTAGGGGAACTACTTGAAGTCACGTGGTGAGATAAGGTGGGCTAAAACACGTATAGCTATTTTAGAAAAAATAATTTTCAAAACTAAATGTAAGGCTCACGCGGTGATATAAGGAAAGATACCGATTGAAATTGTGAAATGTGAATATGATATGGTACATCGGTTGTGATTTTCATTGTACACTCCATGTTGGAACAACTTATTGATTTGAACAGCCATTTTTCTTCCTTCAATCATTCATCTACATTTTGATTATGTTTGGCTATGCGTTGTTATATTCGTGTTGGAACAATTGTGGTTTCTTGTATGAGTCGTGCATACTACGTGATTTATTGTGTTGCTTTAACTTGTCAATCTATGCCTCCGCTATAACTTGGTGAATTGACTGTTAATGTAAATTTAATTGTGTGGAGTCACTATATCATATTCTAGTGAGTTGTAGGTAATATAATGGTTTAAATAAAAGAATTATTAACATATTTTATTCAATGTGCCTCTTAATGAACTCGTTATCTCACTCGGTGCCTTATTATTCTAAATGGTTATCTTATTTTCACTATAATTGGTCTCAGATTATACTCTCACCCTGTTGGATATTTACCTTACTTAAAATTATTATCAAGTTTTTCTATAACAAATTATATATTTAATTCGTTAATTTAACTAATGTTTTGCTTTGTTTAAAAAAGGTTCTTGGATGACTTTATTGATTGCCATTTCAAGCAAAGGATTTTGGTTGTATAGCCTGCTTGGCCAAGCTTCTCCAATCCTAGAAGCATTTTCTTTTTCAAAAAAAGTAATTTTGTTTTCAAAGTTGAAGTGTTTAGCCATGCTTTTGGAAGAAAAAAAGAGCTTTTGAGGAGAAGCAGAAGGAGTTTTGGAGAAGTATAAAAAAGTAGTTTCTCTCCAAAAGCACTTTTGAGAAAAATACACTTAGAAGCACTTTTTAAAAGTTTGATCAAATATTAATTGTTTCTCAGAAGTGCTTTTCAAACTAATTAACCAAACACCAAAATTGCTTCTCACCCAAAAATAANTGTTCTTGTATGAGATTGCTGGTCTGAGGGATCATAATCTATGAGTTGATTAAAAAAATAATCTTAATTCTAGAAATAACAGTGTTGCAGGAAGAAGATCAACGACAAAGGCATTTACATGCTGAGATCCGTTATTTCAGATATTATTAAGGTAAAAATTACTTACATAAAATTTATCATTAATTTCGATTATGATTTTAATATATTTTAGTATTTTCGCCTTCTTTTTATTGTCCTTCAAGAATATTGCTTTTAATTTACTTTTCTGTAATCGAGAAAATATGTATGAAGATAATTTGGAGATATGGTCCTATGAATCTGGTGGCACTCAGATATGGTGCATCACTTTTCTTTCTAACTTCTCTTGGAAGCGTTCTTAAGACACAATCGCATGTTAAGAAATTACAGTAGTACAAAATTTCCTAGAACATCAGCTCTTTTAGGGAATGGAGAATTGAGGAGGAGATTAGGGAATATAAATGGAAAAAAAATGGAACAACGAAAAAGAATATGAAAAGAAGTATCTAACCAAATTGTATTTCAATTAACAGACACTGCAACTTGCATCGACATTTGTTTCTGTTTTCCTTTCCTCTTTCTATTTTGGTTTATTTACTTTTCATTTTATTTTTATTATATTTGAGAGCAAATTTTAGAAAAACAAATTTTTACTATTTAATGGAAGAAAGAAAATCAAGATCTAATTCTAATACATATATTTATATTTCTGATTTCATCAATTTATCGAATTAATTTTTGTATGTATATACTATGTACGTGGCAGAAAATACCAGATTCTTTTAGCAGGTAATGGAGATATTCTAAGCATTCCATTAGTTATATATCAACGTTCCAATAAAAATACTTGTATGCATCAAAAACTCCAGGTTCCTCGGGGTAAATGCATTAAAAAGGGACGGGGCTAAGCGATTTGCCGAAGCTGTTATGTAAAAATACATCGGTAGGGGAGCATTCCGCCTTAGAGAGAAGCCTCCGCGCGAGCGGTTTAATTTTCAATCTCAACAAAGTATACAATATTATGTAAAAAAAATTATTAACATCATATATAGTTTCGCGCGAGAAAATTCACTAGTCTTTTTTATAATATCAATGTATATAACTTATACTCAATTAGAATTGGCATGGATACCGCTATTATAGGATTCAGGTAAAAGTAGTTTGATGGGATTCACAGATTCTTCAATGGATGATAAAAATAGGAATAATAAGCCAAAATCAAAGGCCGACCAGCTATATGATAAAAGTACGGAAAGGAAATTATCACAAAACATCTTTCTAACACGTATGAAGGCAAAAGAAAACAAAAGTTGCACTAGATATCTAATCTCAAACTACATCTATCTCTCCTATTGATGAGCTCTCATCTCGGAATGTACCTGCACAAACAACACATAAATGTTAGGAAAGTGAACGGGGAAATATGGAATGTACGAAGGAAATTAATAAAAATGCGACAGCGTTATCATAATTTATACATTCTACATAACAAGCCGTTACCTTGAAATAAATGATTCTTTATCTTTGTCTTTTCTTTCCGTTTGCTTGAAGCGAATTGTATGGATCGCTTCAATAATACGAGGGTTAGCTGCCAACATTTTTCTATCAAGAGGAACCCAATCGCCTCCTATCGTCTTCTTGTACTCTATCTGAGCATTTATGAGATACTCTTTCCAAGTACATTTGGTAAGTCTCCACCGGTACTTCTTCAACAATTATTGACGTATAAACTTTCTAAATCTTGGACCACACTCTACTGTTAAACTCTTGGGCCAACAAGTCCAGAAGATGGCATGAAAATAAGATGAATATGACAAATTTGAATAATTACGGTCAGGTAATATCAAATTCTCAACTTCAGGTGTAGGAAGAGATCTCAAGCCAGAAGTGCAGTTGTTTCTGAATATTTGATTAGACAATGTCAAGTCTACAGCCTGGTCATTCAACTCAACTAGAAATTTTCTTAAATTTCCGATAGATTGCCATAATTTATGGAAATTCTGCATTGGCTTGGACAACGTTCAAAAGATAGAGAAGGTAGCTTATATTGATTGGAGATGGCTAAGGAGGGTAACTTGGGCACATCAAAAATGGCTTGAACTAATAAATAGCAATAAACTATGCTACAAACCTCGAGGGTTGAACTTGATATTTTTATTTTTCTCAATTGCTCACAGTAGCGTAAGCTCAATTCTTTGATGAAGGGTAGTTTTATTATTAGCTGGAAGAGAATATCATCATTAATAATTTTGGCACGCACAAATTCTACCCTTGTAAGATTCTGGCAAGTACCAATATTCAAGGAACTCAAATTAATTCTCTCTCCATATTCGAAAGATAGTAATTTTGGTGCGTCAGTAATATGAACTTGCTCAACATAGCAGCATAAGATACTAAGAGACAAAAGCTTAGGCAGGTTTGACATACGGATGCGGCTAAACCCAACACAGTACTGTAATGATATCATCATGATTTTGAGGGCAACATGAAATTAGGCTATGAAGGGTTGATTCAGAAACACTAACATGACATAAGGTTAGATTTTTTATGTTACGACACTTAATTCTATCATCAAAAAGTAGTGCTTTTTGCTTCAGTAATATCTTGCACGAATTTAACTCCAACTGCTCCAATAACTCCATTGAGAAAATGATATCAGCTGACAGTGAAAATTTTCCTGAACGGCTTTTCACCAAAAGTGCGAATTGTGAAACGTTCTTCTTTGCTATGATATCTAACCATTTATCCACTAGACCGTTACAATCAGTTTCATCAAAGAAAGAGATGCAAAGCTTAATAGATGAAATAGGTAGTTTTTCACGGAGATATCTTTCCAATATATCGTCTACAATCCTCAAAAATTTACCATGAAAGTCTACAGACTTACCAGGCTGTCTCGCAAGGTAAAATTTATTAGAATTGAGATGGGGGTTAAAGTCAAATTCATCAAAACTGAGATTAGGGTTCGTAGAGCATGCTTTAAGCCATGGCTTTGACAACACGCTGGTTCGAGCCGCAGTTTTTGTGGGGAGACGAGAGAGTATTTGGTGAAGGATTTTAGTTGGTAACTCTGAAGTTCTATCCATGGCACTAGGGTTTGTTTTTTCTATTTCATGTTGGAGATTCCACGTTAGTATTTAAAGAAGAGAATAACATTGGGAGTCTAGTCCATAATTATAGGTTCACTTTTGTGTCCAATGACACGAGTCTTTGGAGTTTGGAGGAATTCTATTTACACCACAATTTGATCGAACAGATGAGTACAACTCTTGGATTAAAGATTTTTATTAGCAAAAAAATCAGACGAAAATAGAAGAATAGAAAATTATTAAAGGATATTTACTGGGGCTTTTATCTTTCTTTTTTTCTTTCCTTTTATTTCTACATAAATATTCACGTGCTACTTAGTACTTACTGGCACGCTAAAATGGTGTTAGTCGGATAATTAAAACTTTGCCAGATGAACTTCTGATCAGAATTATACAAGTGTGGAAAATTCTCATGTGGAAATGGCGTAAAAGCAACTACTTTTTGCCTCAAATATGGAAAGGTCTCCTCCAATTTATATGGTTTAGAATGAGTTCAATGGAAATAAGATAATAATAATAATAATAATAATAATAATAATAATAATAATAATAATAACAATAATAATAATAATAATAATAATAATAATAATAATTACATACAATTAGCTCAGAAGCGTCAACTTTTATGATTATTCTTTTGTTTCTTTTGAAGTATACTATTGAAGAATTAATCTAAATAACTGGTCACTCAATCGCTTAAACTAATTAAAAATAGTTGAGGGATATATAATATATGTACAATTTATATATAATAGGTGTATAACTATGTATAATCAATATATAATTTATATACAGATTAGAGAAGGTAACATTGAATCTAATCTGCTATTTGTGTAAGATTCCCTCAACTTGAAGTTTCAGTTTTGCATAATTTACCTCCTCTGTCCTTTGGTACTCCTTTATATGAAAATGTCATTTGGAGAGTGCATAGAAACATTCAAAGACGGCCTTTGCCGAGACTTATAGTCTGTTTGGCCAAGCTTCTTCAAGGTCAAAAGCATTTTTTTTCCTAAAAAATAAGTTTTTTATTTTTTTATTTTTTGAAGTTGAAGTGTTTGGCCAAGATTTTAGAAGAAAAAAAAGTGAAGCAAAAGTAGTTTTAGAAAAGCAGAAAAAAGTAGCTTATCTCCAAAAGTATTTTTCTGAAAAATATTTTTGAGGAAAATACACTTAGAAGCACTTTTTAAAAGTTTGATCAAATATTAATTGTTTCTCAGAAGTGCTTTTCAAACTAATTAACCAAACACAAATTGCTTCTCACCAAAAATACTTTTGAAAAAAAACGCTTCTCAAAATAAGTTGATTTTTGCAGCTTGGCCAAACATGCTAGTAGTCTCTTGGTTTGTTTGTTTCTTTGAATAACATATTTGCTTCTTTTTCGGTGATCCATTGAAGGTGTAGTCTTTATATACAATGTATTATCTTTAACTAGTAAATTTATTATTAAAATCGATCTTTACCAAAACATATTTTTGTTCTTTTGACAGAACATAATCAATTATCAAATTAGCATACTCATACAATTCATGAAGTCATGGTTCTGGGATAGTCTTGCAAAATAATGGCCAAAGTAATCAATATATAAACTTAAAATTCGTAGTTCATCTTTCACAAAATGGAACAAAGTGGAGTATATTAGTATTAGCTATTAGAATAAAAAGACAATTATAATTTTTTATTATTATTTTCAAGAATTACCCTACAAGTGGTTTACCTAACTGCTTAACTAAAAATAGTTGACCGGATGTAATATAAATATATATATATATATATATATATATATATATATATATATATATATATTATTAAGATNCTATACCAATCCACTAGTTTATAATCTTACTGTAGTTTATGGAACTATATATCCATTGGCCATTCAGACCATTTGATCAGCCGGCAAAGATAACGAACCCAATCAATTTCAGACCATATCAACAGCATACCATTCGATGTTTAATGGAAAAAACTGAGATAAGCTTAATAAATTAANACGGGGACCTCGAGCTCGATTATATCGGGGGCCTCGAGGTGAGTTAAGAGCAAATAGAGTATGAACAATAAAGTAAAAATAATAAAGCTGAAGAATAATTATGGAGCACAATAAACGAGAAAAGCAGAATAGAATGTTCCATTGTAGTGAATGAGATGATCTTACAAATGATTGCGGTCCCCTTTATATAGAAGGGGAAAATCCTAATATGGTACATTTCCAATTATAGTAAGGAATTCTATTGGTACAGCTGTATAACAACCTAGTACGGACTCATACTATTCCGTAACAATCTTATCCTTTAATTTATGCCCTGATCCACGTGTCCTTGAGAAATTCCCGCTCTTTCTTGAGTGTCATCGAAATTGTACTGTCCTCGAGGCAGATCATGACGGACCTCCGATTTTCTTCTCGAGGTGCGCACATCCCGGCCGAGCTCGATTCTTACTTCGAGCTTCCGAACTCGAGCTCGGTGTATGATTAAGTCTTCGGAATCGAGCTCTTCAATTCAGACCTTATAGAGATAGTCCCCGCGTTTCTTAGAATGAAATAATATGAAACGACTTGAATTCCCGAAGTCCTTCATGATGGCATCACTCGTTATGAAGTAAGCGTTGAAATGACCGAAGCGTCCTATCGGTTCTTTTCCCTAAAAACATTAAATGCACGTCAGAGCCGGTCGGCCATCAATATTAATGAATCGTCGCCCCCTTCCTCTATATATACTTGTTTTCTCTTCTCATTAAGAACTTTTCCACCTCACAACACCTATTATCCTCTATACGTTTCCTTTTTACCACCGGTTCCTCCTCCGTATTAGCTCAAAACCTCACCGGGTTTATTCATTTCTTCCTTCTTTTTCTAAAGAACCGATGGCAAAAACTTCCAAGTCCGTTCCTCAGAAAGAAGGAACCTCCACTTCTACTTCCCGTCTGGCCGGTGGTAAACCGCCGGTGCTTCACGAGATCATACCGAATAATTTTTCCTTGAAAAAGGACTTTATAGTCGAGAACCCTCCCGACGTCCCCGGCAGTCGAGAGCATGCATCGAGATACATAAGGTCAATTGAGAAAAAACACCTCGATGCAGTGAGGAGAGAGTGTAAATGGGAAGAGAAGGTCATTCTGCAAATACCTTCTCGTGAGGAGGACATCAATGCTGTGAGGAGAGAGTGTAAATGGGAAGAGAAGGTCGTTCTGCAAATACCTTCTCGTGAGGAGGACATCACAACTTACGTAAAGGGGTTCCTGAGTGTGTATACATACCCCTTTACGTTGGGTCCCCTCGACCCGCTTGTGCTTGAATTCTGCCGAAGATATCAAGTCACCCTGGGCCAGATTCATCCGTCCTTTTGGCGGATCATAAAAATGATGAGGTTCTTCATCGAAAAGGCCGGGATTGAGTTCACCCTTAGCCACCTTATCCGATTATATCGACCTCAACATTTCCGAGGTTTAATCAAACTCCTACGCCGATCAACCAAGTCCTTCTTTGCTAGTAACGACGAAGACAAGGATCGAGGTTGGATGAGCCGGTTCATCCGGGTGAGGACCGTCGATGTTATTCCCAAGGAGTTCCTGTCGTTCCTCGAGAAATGGAACTTCGAACGTGAGTGGAATTCTTTGCTTTAGTTCTTTTCCATAATTTTGCTAAACTTCGCATAACTATTCCTTTCCCTTTTCTGCAGCGGTCCCGTGGATGCATAATCCGGTCCTCGACCTCGAGGACTGGGTTCGCAAACTAGCTGCTACTTCATCATATGACAAACGCAAGTGGCGGGACTTGTCGAAGGGCAAGTGGGAAGCGAAACACCACGGTACGCGTCATAATGTTTCTTTCCTTATTAAGAATGTCTTCCTTCATGCCGACTCCTCTATCGCAGGTAACGGTGAGTTCTTCGAGATGAGGCCTCCCCTTCCCGGGGAGGAAGTAGGATCTTCGGATCCAAAGCCAAAGAAGGATAACAAGAGAAAAAGGTCCTCGAAGAGCGAGGACACTCAAAGCCAAGCAGAGCCCGCTCGGAGGCGCAAGAAAAGCGTCGTCATCAATGTGGATATTGACTCGGTCCACCAGTCCATGGACAATGACGGTGACGAGATGGAGGGTTCGATGTTGGTGACTCGAACCAGGAAATCTTCCAAGGCTATCAAGCCTGCTGAGATCGGGGCCCCTAGCCTCGAGGAAGGAACTTTAAAAGAAAAAGGGGATGAAGGCCCTGCATCACCTGACATGGTAACTGCTTCTCAAACTTCTGGAAATACTCTAAAGGGAGCGAGCTTAGAAGCTCCTTTGCCTGAACAGAGCACCTCGAATGATCTCCCCGAGGCCATGACAGCAGGTCATTCCTCGTCATTTCCGGCCTTCTCCGAGAATGCCATTAGGGATGCTCAGAACTTGAAGACGTCCGAGCTACGCGGAGTCCCGAGTGAAAATGACCCCTTCCAGGGTTGCTTTGCTGGGGTCGATGAGGCCGACCCAGCGGATGCAAGCTCAATCTTCGAGGAGGCTCAACGTCTTTGCATAATTGTTAGTTTTTAGTGGTACTGCAATTTCTCCAATGCCATATTTTTCTTCTTTTGTCTAATCGATCATTCCTTTCCTTTCTGTAGGCCTTCGACAAATTGAAGACCGAATTGCGTCATTGTGAAGCCGAGTTGCGTAGAGCTTCGAATGAGGAGAAAACCGTTAGGATTCTCCTTGACAAAAAGGAGGAAGAACTGAAGCATCTTCGGTCGGAGTTGACCAAAGCTCTTGAATACAAGAGTGAGTTAGAAAAGCAGGTAACCTCTGTTCTTAAAAAATACGGGCTACCTCTCCCGTCTTCGGAGGCTAATACTTCAATGTCTCAGCTGCAGCAAAAGTTAGATATGATTGGGCAGCTCCGGGGCGAGGTAGATCAAGTTCGAGCTGAGTGCAATGAATGGAAGGCGAAGATGGACACCCTCGTTGTGGCTAAAAATGATGCACAGGCGAAGGTATCGGCCCTCGAGGTTCAACTTCGGAATGCTCAAGGGAGCAACTTGGTTCAGGCTGGCAGAATAGCCGAGCTCGAGGCTGATCTTGCGAAGGCTAAGGCCGAAGTTGTGGAAGTCCGGGCCGAAGCCAGAGTAATACAAGCCAAGGCCGATAGGATGGTGGCCATCTATTTGAAGGATACTACTGATGCTCATATGGAGTTGAGAGGGGCTTCCGACCGAGAAAAAATAAGCAGTGACTTTTCCCGACGCCGATCTCGGAGGGAGACCCTCGAAGAGGTCCATGCTAAGGGCTTCGATCTTTCCGAGGAGATAAAGAAAGCTAAGGCAGGTGAGGCTGATTCCAAATTTGTCCTTTCCTCTGACGATGATGATGACGTCGAAGATGATGAAAAGGAGGAGGTTGCCGAAGAAGCTACCTCCGGGGAAGAGGCTGGTCCCGGGGGAGTGACAGGTCCGGGGGGGGGGAATGCCCCCTGGTGTAGGTAGAATTTTTTCTTTCTTGTTGTAATTTTTTGCTTTGTAGGACTCCTATGTAATATCTTTTTGTATATATAAAAAGGAAAGGAGTTTCCTTGATCGTTTGCCTTCAATTTTTCTTCAAAGTTTCCTTGGTTTTTGATGCTATAATCTCTGAGCGTTGATTCAAATTCGGGGTAGAGTAGACCCTCAAGTTTTGTATTTTGATCAACGATCGATAATAGGTTACCACTTAAGGTTCGATCTTCGAGCTAAGTTTTAGCTCGGGACTTTTGAGTCCGAGCTGGGTAAGGTCTCGAGCATGGTGTGCTTCGGCCTTTAAGCTCTTTAAATATTGGCCCTTAGGCTCTTTAGGTTGGCCCTTAGGCTCTTTTGGGTTGTCCCTTAGGCTCTTTAGGCAGGGCCAATTCGGCCTCTAAAATGGCTATAAATATTTCCCTCTTTCTGGCTAAAGACTTAGTGAAAATTTTGGTATGCCTTAGCATGTATTTTTTGTATTTATATTCGTTCGATTTTTCTAAGGTTCGATTGATTGGAACCTCATTTGTAATTTGATATGTAACGTTAATCAAATACCTCTTGAGGTTTTTTCGAAGGCTAATGTTATCGAAGCCTTCGTATCATTCGAGGGCTGATTATATCGAAGCCCCTTATAATTTGCTTTTGCCGAGGGTAGCCTGATTTAACCGGTTTTTTCGAAGTGTATGAAGGCCTTTAGTTTTATGGCGAAAGTCGGACGTCTCCGAGCCGCATTATTTCGGTCGTAGCCTTTTCATATGATCGTAGTCTTTCATATGGCCGTAGCCTTTAGTCCCCGAGTGTGATGGCCTTGGCCTTAATATCGAGGGGATGCCTCTTTGAGGTCTTGTTTGAGGTCTTATAAGTTAAAGTGTGCCTCTTTGAGGTCTTATAAGTTTGAGTGTTCGATGACTCGATATGTCGATTGTCGATGACAGTCCCCGAGTATTCGGGTGCATTCAGGGTTTTGGCCCTTGAGCTGTTAAATGTGAAATTAGTAGACTTCTTTGAGGCACAAAGTGTTTTGATATAATAAGAATGCTTCTTCAAATAATTGATACATGTGTACATGTTTTGCCACTGGGGGCTCAACTATTCTACATGGACACGGTTCATTTGACCGTTTGGCCCATTATAACATTCCCCTATCGAGGTTCTCCTTGGCATGAATTGCTTTCTTCGAGAATGCATCCTCCGAGGGTGATGCCTCCCAGTGTTTGAGGTTGATTGAAAAGAAGCCTTGAATACTCGTTGAATATTCCATAGGTAGCATATAGGTGTTGCCTCATTAAAAACCTTGCCGGTAAAACCCGATCTAAGGGTAAAAGAGTGCAACACATGCTTTAAAACCCAAGGTCTTCGAGCTGAAAGGTGCCTCGATGTTTCCAATCGAACATCTGCGAGAAGTTAGTTTAAATACAAATGGAAAAGGGGAGAAGGTCATACCTCAGCAGTAATAGCGTTTGAGCAACGATACATTCCAATTGTTTGGTAGTGCTCGCCTTCCATTGTACTGAGTTTGTAGGATCCTTTCCCTACGACTCCGAGGACACGGTACGGTCCTTCCCAATTGGGGCCTAGTTTCCCTTCGTTTGGGTCTCAAGTGTTGAGAGTGACTTTCCTTAGGACTAAGTCCCCGACTCCGAAATATCGAAGGTTCGTCCTTCTGTTGTAATACCTTTCGATCCTTTGTTTTTGCGCGGCCATTCGAATTAATGCGGCCTCACGTTTCTCGTCTAGTAACTCGAGAGAAGTGTTCATGGCTTCGTGGTTCGAGTCCTCGGTGGTATGCTGAAACCTGACGCTAGGTTCCCCGACTTCGACTGGGATCAATGCTTTGGACTCGTATACTAAGGAAAACGGGGTCTCCCCCGTGCTTGACTTTGACGTCGTTCGATATGCCATAGCACCTCGGGCAATACTTCTCTCCATTTCCCCTTTGCATCATCTAACCTTTTCTTTAAGTTTCGAATGATGGTTTTGTTTGTGGACTCGGCCTGACCATTTGCACTTGGGTGGTAAGGCGCTGATAGAATCCTTTTGATTTTATGGTCCTCGAGGAATTTGGTCACTTTGCTGCCGATGAATTGTTTCCCATTGTCACATACTATTTCGGCAGGTATCCCGAACCGACATATGATGTGGTCCCATATGAAGTCGATGACTTCTTTTTCTCTTATCTTCTCGAAGGCCTGCGCTTCTACCCATTTTGAGAAGTAGTCAGTCATAAACAAAATAAATTTAGCTTTACCTGGCGCCGTTGGTAGGGGGCCGACGATGTCCATCCCCCATTTCATGAATGGCCACGGGGATAGGACCGAATGGAGTTGTTCACCGGGTTGATGGATCATCGGTGCAAATCTTTGGCATTTATCACACCTTCGAACGAACTCCTTGGTATCCTTTTCCATGCTATCCCAATAATACCCCGCTCTGATCACCTTGCGAACCAAAGAGTCGGCACCAGAATGGTTCCCACAAGTGCCCTCGTGGATTTCTCGTAATACATAATCGGTGTCCCCGGGTCCCAAGCACACTGCCAGTGGTCCATCGAAGGTTCTTCTATACAACGTTCCATTTTCATCGAGTGAGAATCGAGCTGCTTTGGCTCGAAGTGTTCTCGACTCTTTTGGGTCCGTGGGGAGCTTCCCATGCTTCAAGTAGTCGATGTACTTATTCCTCCAATCCCACGTTAAACTTGTTGAATTAATTTCTGCATGGCCTTCTTCGACCACCGACCTCGATAGTTGGACGACAGTCCCCGGGACGATATCATCTTCTTCAATCGATGACCCCAAGTTTGCAAGTGCATCGGCCTCGCTATTCTGTTCTCGAGGTACATGGTCCAGTGTCCATTCCTTGAAGCGGTTCAATGTCACTTGAAGTTTGTCTAAGTACCTCTGCATTCGATCGTCCTGAAGCTCGAAGCTCCGTTTACTTGATTTACCACCAAAAGGGAGTCACACTTTGCCTCGATGACCTCTGCTCCAAGGCCCTTGGCTAGTTCGAGACCTGCAATCATGGCCTCATACTCGACCTCATTGATAGTCGATTTAGAAGTTTTGATGGATTGCCTAATGACACTGCCCGTAGGCGGTTTTAAAATGATGTCGAGCCCGGATCCTTTCACATTCGAGGCACCGTCTGTGAAGAGGGTCCATACCCCCGATGACGTACCCGTTTTTAGCAAGAGTTCCTTTTCTACTTCGGGTACGAGGGTAGGCGCAAAATTGGCCACGAAGTCTGCCAAAATTTAAGACTTGATAGTCGTTCGAGGCTGATATTCGATATCATACCCTCCAAGTTCGATGGCCCATTTGGCCAATCTGCCCGATAATTCGGGCTTATGCAAGACACTTCGAAGTGGGTACGTAGTCAATACACATATAGGATGGCATTGAAAATATGATTTTAATTTCCTAGATGCGCTTATTAATGCAAGAGCTAACTTTTCCAAATGTGGGTACCTGGTTTCAGCATCTCCTAGGGTCCGACTCACATAATAGATAGGAAATTGCGTACCTTGCTCTTCTCGAACCAACATGCCACTTACCGCCACCTCGGACACGGCTAAATACAAGTAGAGTGTTTCATCCTCCTTCGGAGTATGGAGTAGGGGTGGGCTCGAGAGATACCGTTTTAATTCTTCCAAGGCTTGTTGGCATTCCGGGGTCCATGCGAAGTTGTTCTTCTTCTTGAGTAGGGAAAAGAAATGATAGCTCTGATCCGATGATCTTGAGATAAATCGGCCTAGGGTAGCAATCCATCCGGTCAGCCGTTGTACGGCTTTCATATTGTTCACTACGGTGATTTCCTCGATGGCTTTGATTTTATCGGGGTTGATCTCGATACCCCTGTTCGACACCACGAAGCCCAAGAACTTGCCCGAGCCGACTCCAAAAGCGCATTTCTCGGTGTTGAGCTTCACGTTGTACTTTCTTAGGATATCGAACGTCACCTACAAATGGGTCAAATGGTCCTCTACGAGCAGTGACTTAACTAGCATGTCATCAATATAAACTTCCATGGATTTGCCTATTTGATGTTCAAACATCTTATTAACTAGGCGTTGATATGTGGCTCCTGCATTTTTTAGCCCGAAGGGCATTACATTATAACAATACGTACCATACTTTGTGATGAACGAAGTCTTTTCCTGGTTGTACCCGGAGTAGGCATCGAGAAAAGTAAGGATCTCGTGGCCGGCCATAGCATCGATCAAACGATCGATGTTGGGCAATGGGAAAGAATCTTTAGGGCATGTTTTCTTCAAATCTTTGTAGTCTACACACATTCTAAGTCTATTCCCCTTTTTAGGGACTACCACTACGTTAGCTAGCCATTCGGGATATTTTACTTCCCTAATGGATCCTATATTGAGAAATTTGGTTACCTCTTCTTTGATGAATGCATGCTTTACCTCCTCTTTTGCTTCACCGGTTTAAATCCGGGATCGACACTTAGTCGATGGGTAGTTATCTCCGGTGGGATCCCTGTCATATCTAAGTGGGACCAGGCAAAGCAATCATTGTTATCGATAAGAAATTGAACGAGTTTTTTCCTGAGTTCGGGGGTTAACCCCGTTCCCAGGTATACCTTTCGTTCTGGAAGATGCGCGATCAGTATTGCATGCTCGAGTTCTTCAATCATGGATTTCGTCGCATCCGATTCCTCGGGGGCAACGTAGGCTCGGGGGATGAGGAAATTGTTTTCTTCGTCCTCGACCACTTGTTCATCGATCACCTGTCCCTCGGGCTCAACCGAGGGTATGAGCTGTGATTGTTATTTGGCCACCTGTTTGTCCTTTGATTTTTCCAATGTGGATGGTGACGATACCGGTGCCAAGTCGTGTACTGCAAACATCTCCTTAGCTGCATGCTGCTCTCCATATACTGTTTTCACGCCATCCTTTGTTGGGAACTTCATCATTTGATGAAGGGTCGATGGCACCGCCCTCATGTTATGGATCCACGGCCTTCCAAGCAAAGCATTATACCTCATGTCACCTTCGATGACATGAAATTTGGTGTCTTGTGTGGTTCCGACCACGTTAACTGGGAGGATAATTTCTCCCTTCGTTGTTTCACTTGCCATTTTGAATCCATTTAAGATTCGAGATGCTGGTATGATTTGACCGAGCAACCCGAGCTGCTCCACGACCCTTGACCTGATTATATTTGCCGAACTACCTGGATCCACGAGAACACGTTTAACTTGAACTTTATTTAAAAGGATAGAAATTACCAGTGCATGTTGTGAGGCTGAGATAAGGCCTCGATGTCTTCCTCGCTGAATGTGAGGGTGTCCTTGGGCAGGTAGTCCCGAGTCCGTTTCTCTCTTGTGATGGATACTTTGGTACATTTGAATATCGGTACCTGTGGGACGTCGACTCCACCGATGATCATGTGAATGACATGATGAGGTTCTTCAGGTTCATTCTTCCTGTTTGCATCTCTTTCTCGGAAATGCTCATTGGCCGGGTTGCTGAGAAATTCACGAAGATGTCCCTCGTTGAACAACCGGGCTACCTCCTCTCTAAGCTGCCTGCAATCCTCGGCCCTATGCCCATGAGTACCATGACACTTGCACATCAAGTTGGGGTTCCTCTAAGAAGGATTAGTCTGTATAGGCTTGGGCCATCTAGCTCTCTAATTTTGCCAATGGCTGAGACGATACCCGAGCATCGACACTGAAGTTGTACTCCGATAATCGGAGTGCCCCCGCCGATCCCAAGTGCCTATCAAACCCGGTTTTGCTCATGAGTCCCCGGGAACTTTGACCTCGATCTGCTCTTCTATTATTCCGAGGTATGTTACGCCTTGAAATGTTCCATCGATCCTCGATGTATGGCTGATATCTTTCCTTATTCGACCTTGACCCCTGTCTGCATCTCCTGACTCCTTTGCTAGTAACCTGTTTGGATAAACTGAGCCCGAGGGGGCTCCCAACTAATCATCCTTGACCCTAATTTTTGATTGGTACCTATTATGCACATCCGCCCAAGTCACGGCAGGATACTCGATCAAGTTCTGCTTCAGCTGCTTCGAAGCTATCGAACTTCGTTCATTTAGCCCCTAAGTGAAGGCTTGTATGGCCCAGTCATCGGAGACCGGTGGTAACTCCATTCGTTCTGACTGGAAGTGGGAGACAAATTCCCTCAGCGTCTCGTTCTCTTTTTGCTTTATTTTGAATACATCGGACTTCCTTGTTGCGACTTTTATGCCACCGGCATGTGCCTTTACAAATGAATCTGCCAACATGGAAAACAAATCAGTAGAGTTCGGGGGTAAGTTATGGTACCAAATCATGGCACCCTTAGACAGAGTTTCCCCGAACTTTTTTAGTAAAACGGACTCAATCTCATCGTCTTCCAAATCATTTCCTTTTATGCCACAAGTATATGTGGTGATGTGCTTGTTGGGATCAGTGGTCCCGTTGTATTTTGGGATGTCTGGCATCCGAAACTTCTACGGAATGGGCTTCGGAGCCGCACTCTGGGGGATGGTTTTTGCATGAACTTCTTCGAGTCCAGTCCTTTCAAAATCGGAGGTGCTCCCGGTATTTGGTCGACCCTCGAGTTGTATGTTTCCACCTTTTTGTCGTTGTCCTCAATCCTTTTTTCTCCTAACTCGCTCCTCTTTGTGAGTTCCTCGAGCATTCTCATGATGGTGGGGTCAGTTCCCGAGCCATTGTTGCTTGATCTCTCCAGGGTTGGATCAACATGATGAGCGGTTTCTGGCCCAGCCACGCTCGGAGCCTTTTGCTGACTCTGTAACTGCGCGATAGCAACTTGTTGTGCTTGCAACATATCAAAAATCACTTGTAGACTAACTTCTCTTTCTCCTTGAGCCTGTGTCCTTTGACAGTCAGGTTGATCCCCTCCGCGTACACTTCCTTCGACATCAGTGTCCAAATCGACATTCACGGCAATGTGTGAACCAACATCGATGGAGTTTGGAGCTGGTGCTACCCCAGGGTTTAGCAGTGGCACACCGGTCCCTGCAGCTATTACATTGTTTTCTCCATTGGATCCGAGACCGTCGTTTCCATGCACGGGTGCGTTTGCTGAGCTAGACATATCTTAGCCTGAAATCAAAGAATCTTTGACAAAAAAAAGTGTGAAGAATAACGTGTGTTATCATAAAACTAGCACTAAAATAATCACTATTATCTTTATCCCCACGGTGGGCGCCAAACTGTTTACCTCAAAAAATGTGAGTAACAATTAAAGATGATTTGTGGTTTTAAAGATATGTGATTTATTCCAATACTAGTGAATATACAAGTAATATTAGGTTTAAGTAAGAAGAATTGATGAACCAAACCAGTGTTGTTAGAGCAACGGGGACCTCGAGCTCGATTATCTTGGGGGCCTCGAGGTGAGTTAAGAGCAAATAGAGTATGAACAATAAAGTAAAAACAATAAAGCTGAAGAACAAGTATGGAGCACAGTAAACGAGAAAAGCAAAATAGAATGTTCTATTGTAGTGAATGAGATGATCTTACAAATGATTGGGGTCCCTTTATATAGAAGGGGAAAACCCTAATATGGTACATTTCCTATTATGGTAAGGAATTCTATTGGTACAGCTGTATAACAACCTAGTACAGACTCGTACTATTCCGTAGAAATCTTATCCCTTAATTTATGCCCTAATCCACGTGTCCTTGAGAAATTCCCGCTCTTTCTTGAGTGTCATCAAAATTGTACTGTCCTTGAGGCAGATCATGACGGTTCTCTAATTTGCTTCTCGAGGTGCGCACATCTCGGCTGGGCTCGATTCTTACTTCGAGCTTCCGAACTCGAGCTCGGGGTATGATCAAGTCTTCGAAATCGAGCTCTCCAATTTAGACCGTGTACACTCAGGCACGGTAATATTATTGAGCTCTGAACAGTATAAAGAATAAGTTTGTTAGAAAATTCATCCCCTTACAATGGTTGTTGAGCTCACTATTTATAGTTGTTCCTAGGAAACAAGGTCCTAGGATCAAGCCCCTCTTAAATGACAATTATGGGGGCCATGGAAGAATGTGTAACGGTAGGCAATGAATGCCATATTCTCTGTATCGAACGACGTACTTAATGTTATAGAATCTCCATTAAATGCTACCGGGTTGCAGGCCTTTATTTTATCTTTATGAACATTATTCCCTTCGGGAACAAACGAGATTCTTGCCTTCGGACTTGATTGCCACTTGCCTTGCTTTCCATCTGCCGTCGTCTCTACGTGTCGCTTTATTATGCGAGCATTTAATATGAACATATTTTACCCTATACAGATTGTTGCCCTACTTTTCGCTGGCGCATACTTGTATTACCGGGAAGTTGGTAAAGATACCTTTCTTGGCAGAAATTCTCTGACCCCCTCTGAAAAGTTTCTGACGGTAGATTAGACGCATGTCTCTCTGCCTTTAATACCCCGAACACGCATCATCCCATGATTCAGCAAAACTTTCTTTAGTTCTCGAGGTAATTATGGCCACGATTTTAGCCGCTTATTCCTTCTCTAATCATCTGTTTCCATGGTTCGAACCTACGATCACAAGGTCGTACGGCAGCAACTTTACCAGTTATACCAAGGCTCTCATATTCAAATCTTCGATTCGAAACAACGAGAGAAGGGCACAGAATCCTTCCTACATCAGGAAATATGCGAACTTCACCCTGCTGCTCATCTCTCATAACTTCAACCTGGTGTAGCACTTCATTTCTTTTGCTTTCCATGGAATGAGGTGGGACTATCATCTACTAACTTTTGCATCCCACATCGGCACAACATCCTAAGGATGAACATTCTTGGATCGTTGCTCGTGCATCTTGCAACCTTTTTGGTTTTTTTGTGATAGAAGGGGAAGCTACATCTTCTTATCTTCCCTTCTGGTCTTTTTCATTTGCTACTATTTTTTCATGGATTATGGCCCAAAATTTCAACAGAATGCTCAATCCCCACTGCTGGAAATATAGTTACATTTATCGAGGGCTTTCTGCCCTATATCTCTTCGGGCACATAGACATTTCCAAATATCAAAATGGGGTCCCCGGAAAGGAGGCTCTCGAAGATGACGCTCTCGAGGATGTGGCCTTAAAAGGAGATTAGGTTCTTGGCTTTTGTTTTTTGCTTCTTTGTTCCTGTGTAAGTACCCTTCGTGGGTGTTGTAGTTATATTTTGTAACCATCTCTTGGAAATATACAAGGATCCCTTTGTCTCCCTTTTGGCTCGTGTTGAATTTCATTCCGTCTTTATTTGTGAGAAATTTGATTGTATAACTTTAATGACTAGTCCAAATACCGGACTCAGGACATAATATACCCTTAGGTCTTTAATCGATCAATATAATACCCCTTAAGGTTCTTGTTAATCCTCGAGTTGAGCTTAAATCGATTTTATGCGAACTCAGGAACATCGGGATTCCTGAGTCCGAGTTAAGTGAGAGCAAGGTCTCGAATTTGAAATAAAGTTAGCCCTTAGGCTTCGTAGATAATCATTGAGTGAGAACTTTCTTAAAACTCGGGTAGCCCTTGGGCTTAGTAGTCGAGCGAGCACTTGCTCGAACTTGAAATAAAGTTAGCCCTTAGGCTTTTTTATAGTCGCCGAGTGAGAATTTTCTCAGACTCCTGTAGCCCTTAGGCTTAGTAGTCGAGCGAGCACTTGCTCGAACTTGAAATAAAGTTAGCCCTTAGGCTTTTTTATAGTCCCCGAGTGAGAATTTTCTCAGACTTGGGTAGCCCTTGGGCTAAGTAGTCGAGTGAACACTTTGCTCGAACTCTAAATAGATCGATAAAAAATGAATTGATCTTTGACGCCTCGATCCTCGTGACAATCTCGTGACGTCAACGGTTGAAGTGGCTGAAAGGTTGCTTTTCGTGCGATTCCCAAAGTCATTAATTAGAGGCGACTGACGGTCGGCTTTTTGGCTTCCTCAATACGCTTAAATGACCTCACCTCTATAAATAGATAAGCTTCACAATCTTGCAAACTTTGTTCTCACATTGTTCTCAAAGCCTCATTAGCTCTTTCACTTTCTCTGAATTCTCTCTTCTCTTATATTAGCCCTTACTTCATTATCAACATTCTCCATTTTCTTGAATTTCCGCATTATAGTGGCTAAGACCTCTAAATCGATTCCCCAAAAAGAAAAATCTTCTTCATCTTCTCGACCGACCAAGAGTAAACCGGTAGTGCCCCCTCGTATTGAGAAGTGCATTACCCCGTCATATGAAATAACATCTGATTTCAAGATCGAAAAACCTGTATTGACGCCAGGCCGATGCGAGCCCATGTCTCGATATGCCTGTTTGATAACCAAGGACGAGCTCCTACAAGTAAAGGCGGACTGCAAGTGGGAGAACAAAGAAGTAGTGATCCTTTCTCCCGAGGAGGATATCACTACATATAAAGCGGGGTACTTAAGCGTGTATACCTACCCATTCACACTGGGCCCTGAAATTCCATCTCAGGGTCCCATAGATCCAGTTATTCTTGACTTTTCCCAACGATACCGAGTGACAATTGGCCAGATCTATCCTTCATTCTAGCAAATTGTTAATTTGATTAGATATTTTTCGAGCCAAGTCAAGGGGATGCCTTTTACCCTCGACTACTTGATCAGGCTGTATAGAAATCGCCTTTATCGAGGTGGCTTGATAAAGTTGCAACGCCGATATTTGAAATCTCTCTTCTCCAGCATCGATGAGGACAAAGACCGAGGGTGGATGAGCTGATAAGTCCGAGTCTGGACCTCCGACCTAATTCCTGCTGAGAGGATGCCATTCCCCGAGGAATGGAACATAAAACGTAAGTACATGCTTTCTGATAATAACTTACTATCCTATTTCCTATTTTCTTTCTCGACTTCTTTTTTTCTCGATCTAACTCCTTTTCGATGGTGTAGCTGTTGCTTGGTTTCCTGGCGCGATCCCAGATCTCGAGGTTGGGTCCGAAAACTGGCCTCTACTTCCTCATACGCGGAGCGCTGCTAGCGTGATTTGGCCAAGGGTCGATGGGAGGCTAAAAATCATGGTGAGTCCCTTTGTTTGTTTTCTTGTGTTTCTCAGAGAAATACTTACTTTGTTTTATATGTAGGCCTTGGAGACGTCGTTGCCATGCGGCTACCCCCACCTGGCGAAGAAGAAACATCAAAGCCTTTTAAGGAAAAGAAAAGAAAAAACAGGTCGCCTGCAAATTCCCCGAGGCGAAAAAAAAGCAAAGCTCGAAAGCCCAAAGCTGACACCGTGGCCCTATCTCCGAAAACGGCTCAATGCCTTCAGGATCAGGAGGAAGAGGAAGAGGATGATGACTGCCTGCTGGTAGCTCAGGAAAGAGGAATCTCTAACGTTCCAAAGGCCGCAAAACCGATGGCAACGGAGGCGGTTCAATCTCGAATCGAAGAAGTTTAAGGAAGGAGCTCGAACAAAGTCCCCGAGCTATCAGGCAGAAAAGGTGAACCTTGTCCCGGGGGACGCTTGGTGAACGAGCTCGAAGAACCTAACTCCAAGGCTCTTCGAGAGCAGCTGGCTTCACTCGAACGCCAGTTTCAAAGTGTGAAGGAGGAAATCCTAGTCGAGGCCGCGAAATTGAGGAGCTTAAAGCTAGATCCGCTACTGAACTGGCCAAGGCCAAATCTAACACTGAGGCAATTATATCTTCGTACCGAGCCGATGCTCAGGCAGCTAATGCTCGGGCAAAGGAGATATCTTCTGCGGCAGAAGTTAGGTTATCAAGTGCACTTGACCATGCTAGGCGATAATCCCGGAGGGTAACCCTTGAGGAGGTACATGCTCGCGTCTTCGATCTCTCAGTCGATATTAAAAGGGCGAAGATCTTGGAAGAAGAGGCTGCCGCTCTGCTTTCTGATGAGGATGATTCAGCCAGTGGCTCCAAGAGTGGAGGAGATGAATATGAAGTCCCCGAGGATGAGGCTCTCGAAGATGCGGCTCCTGAATATGTGACCCCGAAGTAGTTTTAGGTTTCCTTGTTTTGTTTTTGTGCAAGTATCCCTTGTGTAAATATCTTCTGTAATCATCTTTTGGAAATACAAGGGGAACTTTTTATCTCATCTTTGACTTGTTCTGGATTCATATTGTCTTTATTTATGGAATACTTCGTTTGTATAACTTGAATGATTGGTCCGAAAATTGGTTTGGGCTCGGGATATCATGACTCTTGACTCTGGGTAGAGTGAGAACGGAGTCTCGAACTATAAGTTTTTGGCCCTTAAGCCTTTCGAAGTTGGCCCTTGGGCTCTTATATATCGGCCATTAGGCTCTTTAAGTTGGCACTTAGGCTCTTTAAATTGGGCCAATTCGGCCTCTAGAATGGTTATATAATTCTTCCCTCATTTCGGCTAAAAGACTTAGTGAAAATTTCGTTATGCCTTAGCATGTGTTTTTTATACCTGTTGGGTTTTTCGAAGGTTCGACGTGTCGGGACCTTGTTTGTGTACTGATAATCGAATACCTCTTGAGGTTTTATCGAGGGCTGAATTTATCGAAGCCTGTTAAATTATTTGGGGGCTAAATTTATCGAAGCCCATTATATTTTGCTTTTGCCGAGGGTAGCCTGATTTAACCGGTTTTTACAAAGTGTTTGAGGGCCTTTGATTTATAGCGGAAGTCAGATGTCTCCGAGCCACATTATTTAGGCCGTAGCCTTTTTACATGACCTTAGTCTTTAATATGGCTGTAGCCTTCAGAAATGCCACTTGGACAAAGGATAAAGTCATACCTTAGCAGTAGTACCGTTTGAGTAATGATATGTTCCAATTGTTTGGCAGTTGTTCACCCTTCATTGTGCTAAGTTTGTAGGACCCTTTGCCGACAATTCCGAGGGCTCGGTACGGTCCCTCCCAATTTGGGCCTAGCTTCCCTTCATTAGGGTCTCGAGTATTGAGGGTGACCTTTCATAGAACTAAGTCCCCGATTCCAAAGTGTTGAAGGTAGGTCCTTCTATTATAGTATTTTTCGATCCTTTGCTTCTGCGCAGCCATCCGAACAAGTGCTGCTTCTCGTTTTTAATCAATAACTTGAGGCCAACATTCATGGCCTTGTAATTTGACTCCTCTGATGCATGTAGAAACCCGGTGCTGGGTTTTCCGAGCTCAACGGGGATGAGGGCCTCGGAGCCATATACTAGAGAACACGGGGTGGCCTTCGTTCCTAACTCCGAAGGCACATTTCTCCAGGTTAAGCTTCGTGTTGTATTCCCCTTAAAATTGCTAATATTTCCTGCAAGTGAACTAAGTGGTCCTCTGCGCGCAGGGACTTAAACAACATATCATCTATATAGACTTCCATTGTTTTTCCTATGTGTTCTTTGAACATTTTATTAACTAGGCGTTGGTATGTAGCTCCTGCATTCTTTAGCCCGAAGGGCACTGTCGCGCCCCCTTTTTCCCTCTTTGCATCGGAAAATCGGGTTTATGACATTTTGGGCATAGGACAACTCATTCCTTTTGGGAACTGGGTTTTGCATTTGAAGAGTCGCCACCTAATGATTTAAGCTGCATTAGGACACCTATAAGGTTCACTTCTAAGTTTGTTTGATAACCAGAGATAGGGTAAGGGCTTGAAATTATCCTAAGGGGAAGGTGTTAGGCACCCCTCAGGATCCACTAGTGTGGTTCCCAGCCAGACAGTTTTTTGTGAATTTGTGCAATTTAGCAAATAGACAAGTATAGGCTCAAATAGTAGGGGATTTAAGTTTAAACACATAAGAGTTCGAAAGAGCAATTATTAAAAGGCGGATTTTGAAAAGAAGTGGCAAATGAAAAGAAAAGGGGTCCTAGGTTTATTTATAATATGCATCACATCAATGCAATACCCGGTAATCACTCCTCAAAAGAGGGGCTACGCGTGGTATTAGCGCACCGGTCATCATATCCACATCTACCCTTCCCACCTCGTCGAGGTATTAAAGCGCGGATTGGTCTCGACCACTATTGCATGCTATTACCCGTCGCATTCCTATCAGTCCCGGAGGAACTTAGGACTACTATTCCTAAAGGGGAGGGATATTAGGCTGACTTTTAGGTTTCAAAAGGTGAAAAAGCTAAGGCGACATACAAAAACACATAGGACTGCACATAAAGGGGAAACATGTAAACAACTAAAAGGCTCATGTATACCTCCTCAAGCAAAGCACATAAATAGCATGACTTAAACACAGTCAGGGCCTGAATCTAAAGTACTAAGGCAAGGGGAGTTTTAATTGTTGAGGCAGACCAGTTTATTACATAACTCAGATAAGAAATCCGAATCAGGCCTGCCTGCTGGTTGTAGCAGTTACTAATTAACAAAGGCGGGTTCAATTATATTTGTTGTCACCTAAGGCTTGCCTAAGTGTTTGGGTGAGATCCTATAAACATGATATCTATTACTGATTCAGAATGTGGCAAAGCACTAACAATTCTAAAATAAACGATTTGAGATCCTATAGACATGCTTTCTAAACCGTATTAATAAGAAGAGGGAGAGTTGTTTTAAAAATTAGTTCTGAAGAGTATGAGTTGAACTGATTTTAGCCTAGACTGGTTTCAGATTCTATAGACATTGATATCTATTATTGCTAATTTTAATTCCTATAGACATGATATCTAGTTGAACGTGAAACGAAGCAGGCAGGATTTGCTTGAAATTCCTATAGGCATAATTTCTATGAAAAGGTACTGATTTTAATCTATTGGACATGATGCCGGATTATAACCAATTGGATCCTAAGAACATGGTGTCTAAGTGTGGTAATAAACATGCAGAATTTAAGACAAATCCTATAGGCATGTTATTTAAATGCAGAATTTAAAACAGGTCCTATAGACATGTTCTCTAAATGCAGAGTTAAACATGCAGACTAAAAAAAGGTCCTATAGGCATGTTATCTAAATGCTGAATTAATCATGCAGAAAACAGGTCCTATAGGCATGTTCTCAACCCTTCTAATAGTTAAGCATGCATAATTACCCAGCCCTTTCCACTAACCAACCCAAATGTTTATTACAACTTATTACAGACCAAATAATGAATTACATCAGAAAAGTGTAAAAGAAAGGGTTACAACCAGAGGAAATCTGATTCTTGACTTCCTCTCTGAGTTATGGAATAAACCACCTCAAATGCCATTTGTTTCAAAGCCTTTCTTAGACTTGAGTGTGTCAAAGTTCCCTAAGGGTCTCAAGGGACCCCGGGCAGTACTTACACCCAAGTTTTCATAACCAGATAGAGATGAGTGCAGTGTAAAAGGGCCAGCCCTTATATGTCCAAGTTCAAAGGGAGCTCATGGGTCCCAAGGCAAGGCTCACACAAGAGGGACAGAACCTAAGTCTAAGAGTATAATTGAAGTGCAGAAACAGAGATGTAAAACTGAGTGGAGAATAGAGAGGGGTAAGGGTGATTGGAAAATAGTAGTAGTAAAGCTAACACTACACAGAATCAGCATTTTTATACAAAGGGGTTAGGGGTTTGGGAATTCAATGTAGGGAGTATATGACCTTAGGAAGGGGTCAGGTTTGGGCATGCACAGCAATAGATGGTGTTGGTATGCCCATAAACCAGCCAGAGAACACAACACATAGAGGGGATATGAAGCATATGACCCCAAGGAGGGTCAGGTTTAGGTCATGCACAACAATGTCTAATGCTGACATGCCCTCAAACCAACCAGAGAATACAAACACATATGGGATATGGGGATTTGGGATTCATAAGGCATAATCACATAATCAAATGACTGACAGAGTATTTATACATAAAGGAACACATTGATTTACTGCATGCTTTAGGAACGAAACTTGATTAAACACAAGCAGGAAACACACAAGAGTGAAGGCAATAGTAAAGAAAACATGTTATTTTTGATGCTTGAAGATTAATTAGAACATACCAGTAAAGAAGCAAATGCAGAAAGATAAGTAAGCAAATTTCCACAGCCTAGCCTTGGCTTTCAGCCGGCTAGACAAGGCAGCAACACAAGTAGTAACAGAGAAAAGAGAGAGAGTTTTCAGTGAAGTGTGTGTTCTGAACTCAAGTGGTTCGTTCGTGTTTGAAAGAAGAAGAGTGCAAGGTATTTATAGCTTTTTGAAAACGAGTGAAGGGGAGGTAATAAGTAAAGTCTCAACACAAATATAGAAACAATCACCAGTCAGAATCAATTACACAAGTGATTCCCCTTTAACTAAGGAATCACTGTTTAACGGGTAGAAGCAGGTCTAATTAAGGGAAGAAAATCAGTTTGGAAGCAGGCTGATTATTGCCATATAAGGGGCAGTAAAAGCATGCAGTGAACAATCAAGTCTGAGTACAAAAATATAATTATTTTGGGAAAGAAATCAACAAGGTAAAAACATCAAAGTAAAGGGAAAAGAATCAATTAAATTTAAACAGGCGAGCGAAATCAGGGCTCATATAAGAAAAGCTTTTGAAATTAGTCACAAGATCAAGATCAATCAAGGAAGGAACATGCTTCTGCACTTCAGTATATAAATAGAGTGAACAGAACATCAGTCATGCGAGGCCAAACACATTGGCAAAAGAAACAACACGCAATAGTAGCAGAAATAAGCATAGGATTTAGTAGATAGTCAAGGCTCACACATGTAGCCAAAGTGAAGAAGAGAGTCAGAACGAGTACAGGTCTTGCAGTAACAAGTGACGAAACCCTTTTGAGAAATTAGGGTTTCAAGCATAGTCTAGTTGAAAGATAGTAAAAATCAGATAAGTCACCTAAGAAAGAGAGAGTCAGAAACAAAGAACTTTAATCGAATAAAGTGCATACTCAAACAAGCAGTTTCAGACCAAGAAGACCTAGGGTTTCTCAACAATAATTGAGTTTAAAAGATGAAAAATCAAATAAGTCAAATAAGAACGAGGAACATAATCAAACAAGTACACATCTAACAAATAGTTTCAGAACTCGAATGAGACCACAAAGGAACTAGGGTTTTAACATGCTGAAACAGATAGAAGAACAACATGACCAAAACTTAGCAAAATCGCAAACATGTTAAAATCAGAGATCTTTGAAAAGAAAAACTTAAAGGAAAACCCTAATCGGAGAAGATGAAGGGTCGTTTTGAAAGAAAGTTGAAAAAAACTTTCGAGAAAAACACTTGACATTCATAGCAAGTACAGATATAAAGTAGATCTGAAAGAAATCGAAAGGTCTCAAAGGTTAGGGTTTCGAAAAACCCAGAAAAGGTGAGAAAGGCCTTGAAAGTTACCCATCTAACCAGAAGAGTCAAGGATCTGACTCGAACGGCCATGGCTGGTCGGAGAAAGATCAGGGATGACCGAATAAAAGCCATGAATAGCAGTCGAGCAAGGACTGGACCAGACTCCTTCGAGGTCTGGTCATGAAACCATAGAACCAAACACATAGGAGCCATGGAAGGCTGGTACAGGCCTCAAATGACCACGGAAGGTCATAGATTAGGCAGGTATTAGGGTGGGGGTGAGAGGGCGGCGGCTAGGGTTCATGAGGATTCCAGAGAGAGTTGAGAGAGAAAGGGGATTCAAGTGCGGCAGATTGTATCAAATGATAGGGTTTTGGGGTCGTTTAGGATTAATTAAGGAAATGGTGTATAGGAGCCGTTGATCTAAATGATCAACGACTAGGATTAAAGGGATAGGTGGGAGACCGGGTTGGGTCGTTTAAATTGGGTTAGGGGGTCGGGTTTGAGATGCAATTGGGTTGGGAAATTGGGTCTGATTTGGGCTCAATTTTAGGCTGTAATTGAAATGAAATTGGGCTATCATTTAAATAGCCATTTTTTCCCTTTTAAAATAGTAAATTAATTTTTGGAAATAAATTGAAAGTACTAAAATGTTTTATAACATATAATTATCAATTAAAAAATACTGGACTTAATTTTTATGAATGTAAACGCAATTAAGTCCTAAAAGAGGCTAATATTGCAATTATATGCAATTTAGCTTTAAAAATACTGAATAAATTTGTAAAAATATGCAAAAAAAAATTATCTTAGCTATATTTCAGCATAAATGTATTACCAAAAATAATAATTTTGGGAATTATCATTGGGTTTTTATGGATAAAATAGGGGAATAAATTGATTTAAAAAACTTTAAAAATTAAGGAAAAATAATAAAATATTTGGGCATACTTATATATGCATACATATGCTATTTTGAAGTTATTTTGCATACTAAAAATATATAGGGAAAAATTGGGTGTCAACAGCTGCCCCTCTTTACCCGGGAAGGATGAAAGAGTTGTCGGGTAAAGATATGATGGCCAATTTTGACCGAACGAAACGGTTTGAAAAAGATAGGCCGTGCCCTGGCTTCTGAGCTGCCTACATATCCCTGGTTTTGTAGGAATCAGGCCATATGTAGTTCCGGATCCGTCAGCGGAATATGCCGACGGAGACTTTCCAAGAACGGACGCAATATCCAGGACAGGGTGAGTGGGCGGCTTGTGAGAATGGTTAAGGTTTGATATGGCTGCGGGAACTGGAGCGAAACTGCTCCTGCCGTGATGGCTGTTGCTCGCCGGTGTACCTGCGATTAGAAAACAATACAAGCGTATACTGTGCATAAATTTAAACATGATGCAAATTTCCGTCGGACCATGAATGTTGTCTTCGGACGGTTAGGATGACGTCCTTAGACCGTGACGTCCTGGTCCATGAAGCGTACAATAAGGGATTCGCAGGCCATGAAATGATGCTCTCGGGCTATGAGGATGGGGCCTCCGAACCATGATGCCTTTGAATAATGATATGAAAAAGATTAAAAGGGGTCCTCAAGCCATGACATGGTGTTCTCGGGCTATGAAAATGGTGCCTCCAAACGATGACGCCTTTGGATAATTTGGCGATCTTTCAGCCCATGAGATGCAGTATGTGGCGATCTTTCAGCCTATGAGATGCAGTATGAGGCGATCTTTCAGCCATGCAGATATAGTATGAGGCGATCTTTCAGCCATGCAGATGCAGTATGAGGCGATCTTTCAGCCCATGCAGATATAGTATGAGGCGTTCTTTCAGCCCATGAGATGCAGTATGAGGTGATCTTTCAGCCATGCAGATACAGTAGGAGGCGATCTTTCAGCCATGCGGATATAGTATGAGGCGATCTTTCAGCCCATGAGATGTAGTATGAGGCGATCTTCAGCCATGCAGATATAGTATGAGGCGATCTTTCAGCCATGCAGATGCAGTATGAGGCGATCTTTCAGCCCATGAGATGCAATATGAGGGTAGAGCTTAACCTCGAAAGGCGTAATGGTAGCCTTATGCAATGCAAAATGCAGATGGAGACAGCGTTTAGTCTCGGAAGGCAGAATAGTAGTCTTATGCAATGCAAAGAATGCGGATGGAGACAGCGTTTAGTCTCGGAAGGCAGAATAGTAGCCTTATGCAATGCAAAGAATGCGGATGGAGACAGTGTTTAGTCTCGGAAGGCAGAATAGTAGCCTTATGCAAGAAATACAATGGCCAATGGTAGTAGAGTTTTCTTAACTGATAGCAGATTGCGACATTGTGATTGCTGGGGACATTGTGACATACGGAATATCACTGGTGTGTGCGGATAGCAAATGTTGGTAATTGCAACGGTTCTGAGAGTTGTATTCCTGAATAATGTTCGTCCCATGTGTGTATAATGTGTTTGATGATTTCGCAATCCAAGTGCCTGCATCCAAAGAAAAATCGTGAGTTTTGTAAAAGGGGAAGTTAGTTCGTGTCCCCGCTGGCTTTGCTTGACCTGCTCGGCTCTGATCTCGTGATACTGTATGTATCATTGGGGTAGTGTTGCTAAACAACGCAATTTCAGTAATATGCATGATTTTGTAAAAAATATGACATGATAATAATAATTTTTAGATGAACCGAGGACTGTGACGTGGTTCGGGACATTGCAACCTCCCTTGCTACGGAATTTTGAGGGTCCTCCTCAAAATTCTGCCCCAGTTTAATGGGTTGATGCTTCTGGCTGTTGCTTGCGACGATCGATTGAAATTACTTCAGAATTTTGAGGGTCCTCCTCAAAATTCTGCCCCAATTTCCAATTGTGGGGGAAATGAAAATTTTATTGAATTATGACCGAACTCATAGGGCTTCCTACGTATCCCCTCTTAAATGGGAATCAGGTCAGGCATAGTTCAATTACATCATATAGGGAAAACATAAAGATCACATATGGTAACGCTTGACTGCATCTGAATTGATCGCCATTGGCCAGACTTGTCCGTCCATTTCTGCAAGTATGAGCGCTCCTCCTGTCAGAACCTGGTGGACCATGTATGGACCCTGCCAATTGGGAGAGAACTTCCCCTTGGCTTCATCTTGATGTGGAAAAATTTTCTTTAACACCAGCTGCCCCGGTGTGAATTGTCTTGGTTTGACTCTCTTGTTGAAGGCTTTGGACATTTGGTTCTGATAGAGCTTACCATGGCAGACTGCATTCATTCTCTTTCCGTTTATAAGGGCTAGTTGTCCATAACGACTTTTCACCCACTCTGCGTCGTCGAGCCCAGCTTCCTGCATGATCCTTAGGGAAGGAATTTCTACCTCAGCAGGAATAGCGGCCTCCGCACCGTAAACCAGCATATAGGGGGTTGCCCCGGTTGATGTGTGGACTGTGGTGCGATACCCAGTAGAGCAAATGATAACTTCTCGTGCCACTGTTTATGCTTCTCTATCATTTTCCTCAATATCTTCTTGATATTTTTGTTGGTGGCCTCTACAACTCCATTCATTTGCGGCCTATAGGCTGTGGAATTCTTGTGTTTGATCTTGAAGGTTTCAGAGATAGCTTTCATCAAGTCGTTGTTGAGGTTAGAGCCATTATCAGTAATAATTGACTCTGGAATCCCGAATCGACAAACAATGAGGCCGCGGACAAAGTTTGCCACGACTTTCTTAGTCACTGCTCTGTAAGAACTCTGGGAACATGTTGGAACTCCGTTTTCGTGAACCTTTTCCTCAATTCCTATACATGATGCAAATACGGGAGTATCTTGGAGTTCTTGGTTGCCCATTCTTCACGCACCTGATGTATGAGCAAGTCTGAATATCCAATTACTAGCAGCTCTTGAATGTTCATGTCAATGGCCATTTTGAGCCCTAGGATGCAATCTTCGTACTCGGCCATATTGTTGGTGCACGGGAACCTGAGTTTGGCGGACACCGGATAATGCTGACCGGTTTTTGATACTAGGATTGCTCCTATGCCAACTCCTTTGAAATTTGCTGCTCCATCGAAAAACATTCTCCAACCGTCATAGGATTCTGCAACATCTTCTCCTATGAATGATACCTCTTCATCAGGAAAATACATTTTCAGGGGTTCGTATTCTCCATCCACGGGATTCTCGGCAAGGTGGTCTGCCAGTGTTTGTCCCTTGACCGCTTTCTGAGTTACGTAAACAATGTCGAACTCACTCAAACAGGATTTGCCACTTGGCTAGCTTGCCGGTGGGCATGGGCTTCTGAAAGATGTACTTCAAAGGGTCCATCCTTGATATGAGATATGTAGTATAGGCGCAGAAGTAATGCCTCAGCTTCTGATCTACCCAAGTCAAAGCACAACAGGTGCGCTCTAACAGAGAATACCGGGCCTCGTACGGGGTGAACTTCTTACTGAGATAATAGATGGTCTGCTCCTTCCTCCCCGTTTCATCATGCTGCCCCAGAACACAACCGAAAGCTCCATCCAATACTGCGAGGTAGAGTAATAGGGGTATACCTGGCTCAGGCGGGACCAAGATTGGTGGTGTTGACAAGTACTCCTTGATTCTGTCGAAGGCCTTTTGGCAGTCATCGGTCCATTTGGTGGCGGCGTCCTTCTTCAACATCTTAAAGATTGGCTCACAAATAACCGTAGACTGTGCTATGAATCAGCTTATGTAATTGAGCCTTCCCAAGAAACTCATCACGTCCTTCTTGTTCCTTGGCGGTGGCAATTCTTGAATAGCTTTCACTTTTGATGGATCCAGCTCTATTCCTCGGCGACTCACAATGAACCCAAGCAATTTCCCAGCAGGAACCCCAAATGCGCACTTTGCGGGGTTTAGTTTCAGGTTGTACCTTCGCAATCTATTGAAGAACTTCCTCAAATCTTCCATGTGATCAGTGGCCTTCTTGGACTTGACAATGACATCATCTACATATACCTCAATCTCCTTGTGTATCATATCATGGAAAATGGTAGTCATGGCCCTCATGTAGGTGGCCCCTGCATTCTTCAAGCCGAACGGCATCATCTTGTAACAGTACATTCCCCATGGTGTAATGAAAGCCGTTTTCTCAGCATCTTCTTCATCCATCCAGATCTTGTGATAACCCGCGAAACAATCTACAAATGATTGCAACTCATGCTTGGCGCAATTGTCAATCAGGATGTGTATGTTCGACAAAGGGAAGTCGTCTTTCGGACTGGCCCGGTTGAAATCCCGGTAGTCGACACAGACTCTGACCTTCCCATCCTTCTTTGGCACTGGCACGATGTTGTCTAACCATGTTGGGCATTCTACTACCTTGAGAACCTTAGCTTTGACTTGCTTAGTGACTTCTTCCTTGATTTCAAACTCATATCAGGCTTGAATTTTCTGAGCTTTTGCTTTACCGACGGGCATGCTGGATCGGTTGGCAGCTTGTGAGCCACAATAGACGTACTCAAACCAGTCATGTCATCATATGACCAGGCGAATATGTCCTCATATTCCCTTAGAAATTCTGTGTATTCCTTCTTTCCTGATGGCGATAAGTAAACGTTGATTCGTGTTTCCTTGACGTTTTCTGTATCTCCCAGGTTAACAATTTCGGTCTCGTCCAGGTTGGACTTAGGTCTGTTCTCAAAGTTTTCAACTTCTTTGACAATCTCATCTGGTATGTCATCTTCCTCTGAATCAATGTCCGTTTGTTGCGTTGTCTCATGGCATGTCACAGTCATTGGTTCATCAAGATAAGTAATAGTAATGCTGTATAAGTAAAGTAATGAGAGAAAAATAATAATGAGTGTTGATTCATAAGAAAAGTTGAAATGCTTTGATAAATTTCATAACTGTTTTGAACATTGAAGATCTTATTGCGGGAATTAAAATGCGAAAAAGAAAATCATTTAGTAAATAAAAACAGTGCATGATGCTTGTTTTAGCCTTGCTACCCCGAGGCTCGTCGGGCTCTGGTTGTCCTGATGGTCCAGTTATTGAGGCATGCTCCTTTGCTCACGGCCTGTATGGAAGGGCTTTCCTCCCCCTCCTCCCCGAGAATAACACATCAGTCCATGTTATTGTCTTCTAGGAACAAGTTCTTCACTGCTGCCAGTGCTTCTTCTTCGTTTGACCCATAAACAACGTCGGCTTGTTGGAAAGTCTGCTCCAAACATGGTATTGGCTGCTCCAGTGGATAGTAAGGACCGCGCCATGGTGGCGACCAGTTGTTGAATTCTTCCCAGGTTTACTCATATCCCAGACCGAAAGTAGTGCCGTGTTTCTTGAGTTTTATGGGTTTAGCGATTCCTTGGAGGTTCTTTCCGAGCCCCTTGCCAGGTTCGTACCCACTCCAATTCAGTATACTCCCGATTTTGCTATCCCACCATTTATCTTTGACAACAGCATTTACCCGTTCAATGTGGTGGTAAGTCTCTCCACCTAGCTTCCTTCTTCCTTCGATTGACGGAATGGTCTGGCGACTGTATATAGGGTTGCTACCGTCACCGTGAATGATCACCTCTTGGTGGTTCCATTCGAATTTTACTGCCTGATGCAGTGTTGATGCTACGGCCCCGGCAGGGGTCGTCCCAACAGCAGGTTGTAAGATGCTGGCACGTCTATCACCTGGAAATCAACATCTAACCATGTTTGTCCCATTTGCAAGCATAGGACAATCTCACCAATGGTGGACCTCTGGGAACCATCGAAGGCTTTCACATTGATAGCTCCATCTTTTATCTTGTGCAGTCCTTTACCCAACTTCTTGAGTGTTACTAGTGGACAAATGTTGAGGCTGGATCCTCCATCGATCAGGATTCTGGTGATAAAATAGTCCTCACATTGCATAGTGATGTACTGTGCTTTGTTGTGTCCCAACCCTTTAGGTGGCAGCTCGTCCTCATGAAATGTGATCTTACGGCTCTCCAACACTTTTCCTACCATGTTAGCTATTTCTCCACCAGTGATGTTGCTTGGTACGTATGCTTCACTCAGCACCTTTAACAGAGCGTTCTTGTGCGCCTCGGAATTTTGTAGCAAAGTAAGAATGGAGATTTGCACCGGCGTTTTGTTCAACTGGTCGATGACCGAGTATTCCTTGGCCTGTATCTTTCTCTAAAGATCGTCTGGACTTGTCTCAATGATGGGTAGCCGGTTAGAGGCCTGCTTGCTTGACTCGGTTAGATGTTCCAGGGTATAAACTCTTCTAGTTCTCGTCATACCCTGTGCGGCAACAGTCTCTTCGAACCTAACTTTGCCTTTCCTTCTTGCCTCGGCTGTATAGTCCCAGGTTACAACCTTTGTATGGAATGGTGTCATGGTCGACATCGCCACTGGGATCGGTGTGGCTATCCTTACTCCGAACGGAGCATGTGCCTTGGGTGGTAAAATTGCAACTTCAAACGATGACGTTGCTTCAAACTCAAGTGGCACAGACATATTTACCTCAGCGTCCCCGGATGGCTGAATCTGGACTATGATTGGATTAAGAGTAACTATTGGCTTCTTTGGATCATCACCTTCTGCGATCAACCCGATTGATCCCTCGGGGTCCCAATCGTCCTCTATTTCAATCATGTGAATGCCTCCACCCGTATGGTCTGGTAGAGGGTTATTGCGGACATTTGGAGCGGGTTCCTTCGCCACAATAATCTTGTTATCAATTAAAGTCTGGATCTTGTCTTTCAAGGAACGACATTCATCGATGGTGTGCCCTTTCATGCCGGAGTGGTATGCACAGGATTTGTTTGGGTTAACCCACTGAGAAGGGTTCTCAGGGGTTGCAGCAGGGATGGGGGTGACATAACCAGCAGCTTTGAGTCTCTCGTACAACTGGTCAACAGGTTCAGCAATGGCAGTATATAGTTTTGGAGGTCTGCGATCAAAATTTGGTCGGGGTCTAGGGAAGTTCTGACGTGCAGGAGGTGATTGATAGTGGAATAGTTGAGCATTGTAGGTTTGGTAGACATGTGCGGGTTGGGAATATCTGGGCGAAGTAGACTGATATGTGGGAGGCGGAGGTGATTGATAAGTGAGTGGTGGAGCTTGATAGGAGGGTGGGGGTGCTTGGTAGTTCGGAGTGGGCTGATATGTGAGTGGAGGTGTTGGGTAAGTTTGGTATTTGATAGGAGATTTGGTCCTTTGTGCAACCATCACGGCTCCTACGTCCCTTTTCTTGGACACACCACCGGACTGCAAGGTCTTATTTGTAGCTTGCAAGGCCTCGAAGTTTGTAACCATACTGCTTTTGATACCCTCTTCAATCCTTTCACCCAGTTTGATAATGCCGGAAAATTTGTGGCTCTCGATCATCATTAGTCGTTCATAGTATTGCGGGTCTTGGTCCCGGACAAAGAATTTGTTGATCTGTTCCTCCTCTAAGGCAGGTCTGACCTTAGCAGCTTCAGACCTCCCGCGAGTAGCATACTCGCGAAATGTTTCTGTAGGCTTCTTCTTTAGATTCTGAACATAGAACACATCCGGCGCGTTCTCTGTGTTAAACCTGAACCTGTCCATAAAGTCGGACGCCATGCCTACCCAGCTTGACCACTTCTTTAGATCTTGGCCGATGTACCAAGACAGCGCATCTCCTTTCAAGCTCCTCATGAACAACTTCATGTGGATTCTCTCGTCTTTCCCTACTCCAACCAGCTTGTCACAATACGTCCTCAAATGGACCCTTGGATCGCCTGTACCGTCAAACATCTCGAACTTTGGAGGTTTGTACCCCTCGGGCAGTTCGACATCGGGCTGTATGCAAAGATCTTCGTAGTTCAGCCCCTCAATTCCTTTGTTTCCTTCAACATCTTGAATCCGGCTAGTCAATTTCTTAAGTTCCTCAGCTAGGTTCCTGATGAGCAAGTCTTTATCATCAGACTCGGGTGTGCTTGAGATGGGTTGGGTGGAGTGTGGCATGGTCTCCACGTAGATGGGGGTTTGAAAGTGGTCATTTGTGGATTTTTGGAGTTCTGGGATGAGGAGCGGAGTGTTATTTGAGAGGTGGCAGGTGTTGCATTGGGTCTTTGGCGGAATAGTGTGAGGAGCGGGGTGATTCTGTTGCTTCGGGACGTTTTGAGGTGGTGTAGGTTTCTGAGTATTGGGAAAGGTGATATCTGGGGTGCTGAGGGAAAATGACAAGCTTGCCAGATTCCGACTTGATCGAGCTCTTCCTGGAATTTCAGCAATTTTTGTTCAAGTTGGGATAAATTTTCCTTAGGAACCTGAGTACCATGACCATTAGTGTCCTCTACCCGTTCAGTTGAATTCTCCTTTCTGGCGTTATCCAAATCTTCCATCTTGCCTTTGTTCTTGTTTTTGACAGGACTAAGAGGAGGAGTGGGTGGAGGGGCCCTGGATCTCGTGGAATAGGATGATGTTGCCAGAGTGCATGAACTAACCTTTGGGGAGGTGAATAATAAAAACAAAAACAAAAACAAAAGGTAACCAAGTCAGTGAAGATCATAAAGAGTATTGCAGTATTTAAACACATAGTGCGGGAATGTAAATCGTGTCCTGATTTGGGGACCTCTTTATGCCTTAGGTGGGCCTAGCGACAAATTGATTTGGAGAACTTAGGATGCTAAATGCTTCATTCTATTGATAAAAAATAGACGAATCCCACAATTGACACTAAACAAACAGGAAATGAAAATCACTAATGGACGTTGGCCTAATTACATTTTATAAAGTGAAGAGAAAAACTCCTATCTACTTGGTCCTAGAAGGACCTTCCCCAGATTCGGCATCCTTGGCTCCGTCAAACAGCTTTCCCGACTCGCGAAGTCCCAGCAATAGGTAGGCTCTGGCTAGATGTCCACCTTCGGTCCCTTTAGCCTCTTGACAATCTTCAACCCTTTTCATGTTGTTAGGTTGAATCTCTAGGAGGGATGGTAGATTGCCCAGATATTTTCTGACGAGATTTTGATCACTAAAGTGTAAATCTTTCCACCAGCTTAGCAACCTTGGGTGGATGTTGGTGACCATGCCGAATCTAGGGACGTCGTGCCTCATATTTCTGCAAGACAAATAAGGTTAGACCCTACTCTCACCAAGACTCAACTATTTAATATCAACAATTAGCATGAAGCATTTAGTTCTCCAAATAAATGCACAGAACGTGGTGATGTCCGTTTGGGTTTAGGAAATCCAATGGACTTTGGACAAGGCTATCATAAAGGATCATTATGTGGACAACATAACTAACCCGACTAGGTTTGACCATGATGCATGCACAGTTTGAATAGAGTAAGGTTTCTATGGGGTTTTAGACTGGTACCTTTGAGCGGACAACTCAAGGGGGAAGGCACTGAACCGTCGACTGCACCGCTGATCGACTGGTTTTACCGCAAATATGCCTTTCCGAATTTAGGGGGTAATAATGTAGGAATAGCGCAACCACTCATTATAAGCGTTGCTATGGTATTTGTTTGGCACGAGTGGAGTACGATGTCGAGCATGATTATGCAATAATAAAAAGCATGTTGACATGTATTTGCACATTAAGAAAGCGGTAAATACAACAGGTTCATAATTTAAAGCAATAAAGGAATGAAACAAGAGAGATATGTCAGTTTTGCTTTTAGAGAAGAAATTAAATGCTAAAAGGAATTAAACAAATAATTGCACATAGGGAGAGGTACAAATTCACAAGAACAATCTGAAATGGTAAAAGCCTAACAATCCCCAGCAGAGTCGCCATGCTATCGCCCCCCCTTTTTCCCTCTTTGCATCAGAATATCGGGTTTATGACATTTTGGGCGTAGGACAACTCATTCCTTTTGGGAACTGGGTTTTGCATTTGAAGAGTCGCCACCTAATGATTTAAGGTGCATTAGGACACCTATAAGGTTCACTTCTAAGTTTGTTTGATAACCAGAGATAGGGTAAGGCTTGAAAATATCCTAAGGGGAAGGTGTTAGGTACCTCTCAGGATCCACTAGTGTGGTTCGCGGCCAGACAGTTTTTTGTGAATTTGTGCAATTTAGCAAATAGACAAGTATAGGCTCAAATAGTAGGGGATTTAAGTTTAAACACATAAGAGTTCGAAAGAGCAATTATTAAAAGGCGGATTTTGAAAAGAAGTGGCAAATGAAAAGAAAAGGGGTCCTAGGTTTATTTATAATATGGATCACATCAATGAAATACCCGTCAATCACTCCTCAAAAGAGGGGCTACGCGTGGTATTAGCGCACTGGTCATCATATCCATATCTACCCTTCCCACCCCATCGAGGTATGAAAGCACGAATTAGTCTCGACCACTATTGCATGCTATTACCCGTCCCATTCCTATCAGTCTCAGAGGAACTTAGGACTACTATTCCTAAAAGGGAGGGATATTAGGCTGACTTTAGGTTTCAAAAGGTGAAAAAGCTAAGGCGGCATACAAAAACACATAGGACTGCACATAAAGGGGAAACATGTAAACAGCTAAAAGGCTCATGTATACCTCCTCAAGCAAAGCACATAAATAGCATGACTTAAACACAATCAGGGTCTGAATCTAAAGTACTAAGGCAAGGGGAGTTTTAATTATTGAGGCAGATCAGTTTATTACATAACTCAGATAAGAAGTCCGAATCAGGCCTGCCTGCTAGTTGTAGCAGTTACTGATTAACAAAGGCGGGTTCAGTTTTATTTGTTGTCACCTAAGGCTTGCCTATGTGTTTGGGTGACATCCTATAAACATGATATCTATTACTGATTCAGAATGTGGCAAAGCAGTAACATTTCTAAAATAAACGATTTGAGATCCTATAGACATGCTTTCTAAACCGTATTAATAAGAACAGAGAGAGAGTTGTTTTAAAAATTAGCTTAGGACAGTATGAGTTGAACTGATTTTAGACTAGACTGGTTTCAGATTATATAGACATTGATATCTATTATTGCTAATTTTAATTCCTATAGACATGATATCTAGTTGAACGTGAAATGAAGCAGGCAGGATTTGCTTGAAATTCCTATAGGCATAATTTCTATGAAAAGGTACTGATTTTAATCTATTTGACATGATGCCGGATTATAACCAATTGGATCCTAAGAATATGGTGTCTGAGTGTGGTAATAAATATGCAGAATTTAAGACAAATCCTATTGGCATGTTATTTAAATGCAGAATTTAAAAAAGGTCCTATAGGCATATTATCTAAATGCTGAATTAATCATACAGAAAACAGGTCATATAGGCATGTTCTCTACCCTTCTAATAGTTAAGCATGCATAATTAACCAGCCCTTTCCACTAACCAACCCCAATGTTCATTACAACTAATTACAGACCAGATAATGAATTACATCAGAAAAGTGTAAAGAAGGGGTTACAGCCATAGGAAGCCTGATCCTTGACTTCCTCTCTGAGTTATGGAATAAACCACCTCAAATGCCATTTGTTTCAAAGCCTTTCTCAGACTTGAGTGTGTCAAAGTTCTCTAAGGGTCTCAAGGGACCCCGGGCAGTGCTTACACCCAAGTTTGCAACCAGATAGAGATGAGTGCAGTGTGGAAGGGCCAGTCCTTATGTGTCCAAGTTCAGAGGGAGCTCATGGGTCCCAAGGCAAGGCTCACACAAGAGGGCAAGAACCTAAGTCTAAGAGTATGATTGAAGTGCAGAAACAGAGATTTAAAACCGAGTGGAGAATAGAGAGGGGTAAGGGTGATTGGAAAATAGTAGTAGTAAAGCTAACACTACACAGAATCAGCATTTTTAAACAAAGGGGTCAGGGGTTTGGGAATTCATTTCAGGGAGCATATGACCTTAAGAAGGGGCCAGGTTTGGGCATGCACAGCAATAGATGGTGCTGGTATGCCCATAAACCAGCCAGAGAACACAACACATAGAGGGGATATGAAGCATATGACCCGAGGGAGGGTCAGGTATGGGTCATGCCCAGCAATGTCTAATGCTGACATGCCCTCAAACCAACTAGAGAATACAAACACATATGGGATATGGGGTTTTGGGATTCATACGACATAATCACATAATCAAATGACTGACAGAGTACTTATACATAAAGCAACACATTGATTTACAGCATGCTTTAGGAATGAAACTTGATTAAACACAAGCAGGAAACAGGCAAGAGGGAAGGAAATAGTAAAGAAAACATGTTGTTTTTGATGCTTGAAGATTAATTAGAACATACCAGGAGAGAAGCAAATGCAGAAAGAAAAGTAAGCAAATTTCCACAGCCTAGCCTTGGCTTTCAACTGGCTAGACAAGGCAGCAACACAAGTAGCAATAGAGAAAAGAGAGAAAGTTTTGAGTGAAGTGTGTGTTCTGAACTCAAGTGGTTCGTTCGTGTTTGAAAGAACAGGAGTGCAAGGTATTTATAGCTTTTTGAAAACGAGTGAAGGAGAGGTAATAAGTAAAGTCTCAACACAAACATAGAAATAATCACCAGTCAGAATCAATTACACAAGTGATTCCCCTTTAATTAATGAATCACTGTTTAACGGGTAGAAGCAGGTCGAATTATGGGAAGAAAATCAGTTTGGAAGCAGGATGATTATTGCCATATAAGGGGCAGTAAAAGCATGCGGTGAACAATCAAGTCTGAGTACAAAAATATACTTATTTTGGGAAAGAAATCAGCAAGGTAAAAACATCACAGTAAAGGGAAAAGAATCAATTAATTTTAAATAGGCGAGTGAAATCAGGGCTCATATAAGAAAAGCTTTTAAAATCAGTCACAAGATCAAGATCAATCAAAGAAGGAACATGCTTCTGCACTTCAGTATATAAATAGAGTGAACAAAACATCAGTCATGCGAGGCCAAACACATTGGCAAAAGAAACAACACGCAATAGTAGCAGAAATAAGCATATGATTTAGTAGATAGTCAAGGCTCACACATGTAGCCAAAGTGAAGAAGAGAGTTAGAACAAGTACGGGTCTTGCAGTAACAAGTGACGAAACCCTTTTGAGATATTAGGGCTTCAACCATAGTCTAGTTGAAAGATAGTAAAAATCAGATAAGTCACCTAAGAAAGAGAGAGTCAGAAACAAAGAACTTTAATCGAATCAAGTGCATACTCAAACAAGCAGTTTCAGACCAAGAAAACCTAGGGTTTCTCAACAATAATTGAGTTTGAAATATGATAAGTCAAATAAGAACGAGGAACTTAATCAAACAAGTACACATCTAACAAACAGTTTCAGAACTCGAATGAGACCACAAAGGAACTAGGGTTTTAACATGCTGAAACAGATAGAAGAACAAAATGAGAAAAACTTAGCAAAATCACAAACACGTCAAAATCAGAGATCTTTGAAAAGAAAAACTTAAAGGAAAACGCTGATCGGAGAAGATGAAGGGTCGTTTTGAAAGAAAGTTGAAAAATAACTTTCGAGAAAAACACTTGACATTCATAGAAAGTACAGATCTAAAGTAGATCTGAAAGAAATCGAAAGGTCTCAAAGGTTAGGGTTTTGAATAACCCAGAAAAGGTGAGAAAGGCCTTGAAAGTTACCGATCTAACCAGAAGAGTCAAGGATCCGACTCGAACAGCCATGGCTAGCCGGGGAAAAGGTCAGGGATGACCAGAGAAAAAGCCATGAACAGCAGCCGAGCAAGGACTGGACCAGACTCCTTCGAGGTCTGGTCATGAAACCATAGAACCAAACACATAGGAGCCATGGAAGGCTGGTACAGGCCTCAAATGACCACGGAAGGTCATAGATTAGGCAGGTATTAGGGTGGGGTGAGAGGGCGGCGGCTAGGGTTCATGAAAGTTTCAGAGAGAGTTGAGAGAGAAGAGGGATTCAAGGGCGGCGGATTGTATCAAATGATAGGGTTTTGGGGTCGTTTGGGGTTAATTAAGGAAAGGGTGTATAGGAGTCGTTGATCTAAATGATCAACGACTAGGATTAAAGGGGTTATGTGGGAGACCAGGTTGGGTCGTGTAAATTGGGTTAGGGGGTCGGGTTTGAGATGCAATTGTGTTGGGAAATTGGGTCTGATTTAGGCTCAATTTTAGGCTGTAATTGAAATGAAATTGGGCTATCATTTAAATAGCCATTTTTCCTCTTTTATAATTATCAAAAATAGTAAATTAAGTTTTGGAAATAAATTGAAAGTACTAAAATAATTTATAACATATAATTATCAATTAAAAGATACTGGACTTAATTTTTATAAATATAAACGCAATTAAGTCCTAAAGGAGGCTAATATTGCAATTATATGCAATTTATCTTTAAAAATACTGAATAAATTTGTAAAGATATGTAAAAAAAAAAATATATATATATATATATATCTTAGCTATATTTCAGCATAAATGTGAAAGTCCAATAAATGTATTACCAAAAATAATAATTTTGGGAATTATTATTGGATTTTTATGGATAAAATAGGGGAATAAATTGATTTAAAGAGCTTTAAAAATTAAGGAAAAATAATAAAATATTTGGGCATACTTATATATGCATACATATGCTATGAAGTTATTTTGCATACTAAAAATATATAGGGAAAAATTGGGTGTCAACAAACATCATCAAAGTGCCGAAATGCCCAAACTTGCTGAAAACTCACCAGAAACACACCTGAGATGCCCGGGACCCCATCCTAACATACCAATAAGTCCAAAAACACAATAGGACTTTCTCGAAGTCTCAAATCACATCAAACAACACCAAAATAAAAAATTATACATCAATTCAAGCCTAATGAACTAATGAACTTCCAACTTTTAAAACTCATATCGAACCAAATCAAATCAACTCCAAATGACCTCAAATTTTGTGTGCAAGTCCCAAATGACATAACAGAGCTATTCCTATTCTCGAAATTGTAATCTGAACCCGATATCAATAAAGTCAACTCCAGGTCAAATCTCTCAACCTTTCGAACCTTCAACTTTTCAACTTTCCCAAAATGCATCAAATCAACCTACAGACTTCCAAATCCAAATCCAAATCGGGACATACGCCTAAGTTCAAAATTACCATACAATGCTATTGGAATCATCAAAATACCATTTCTGAGTCGTCTACACAAAAGTCAAACTCCTGTCAACTTTTATCATTTAAGCTTCTAAAACAAGAATCATTCTTCCAAATCAATCTCGAACCATCCGAAAGCTGAACCCTGGCAACACACGCAAGTCATTTTACACAATGCGAAGCTACTCGAGACCTTAAGCCACAGAACGGGATGCAAATTCTCGAAACAACTGGTCGGGTCGTTACAAAACTACCTTATAGGTATCAAATTGTTATGTACTAATAGTTGTGGGTGCTGCATACGCACGAGGTGAGGAGAGTCCGTACGTAGCTAAAGCATGTTTATGTCAGGGTAGACTTAGGATTCTATCATATCATATCTGAATTATTTTAGCTCAATTTGCTTGCTTAATTAATTGAATTTATAATTGAAAGTGATTTAGGAATATATATTAGGCCGAGCTTTATCACCTTGAGTTGTTGGCAAGATATTTGATAAACGGTAAAGTTTATATTCACTTTATGCTCTTGTACCTGTGTTGTAAGCACGTGACTTGTAATTCGATAAGTTTCTTCCTTTCCTGGATCGGGCCGAATGATTCGGCAGTATATTGAGATGCATCTCTGGGTTGCGCCAGTCAACCCTCGGCAGTGTACACACCACACTGGATCGGGCCCTACGACCTCGGCATAATCGTGTGTAATATCGCTAGGAGTCCGAATATTCGTGATATGCCCTTTTATTGAGACCTAGAATTTATATGGTATTCCTTACCCGTTTGAGACTACATTTGATATTTCTTATCTGTTGAGATAACATATGACATTCGAGAGATTTATATTGCCAAAAGAAATATTGGAGAATTATGTGAGTTACAGTTTTTACCTCATGGTTGTTGTTGTATTTCATATATGTTCATAATTTATTATATTATTTTATTGGACCACTAGTAGGTGTCGATGTCGACCCCTCGTCACTACTTCTCCGGGTTAGGATAGATACTTACTGGGTACGCATTGATTTACGAACTCATGCTACACTTCTGCACTAAATGTGCAGGATCTGATAGGTTCATTTGGTGGTAATCTTCGCGCGTGGAGCAGCTGCCGAGGAGACTTTATGGTGAGTTGCATTTCAAGCAACGTATCGCAGCCCACAGAGTCTCCATCGTACTATTTACTTTATCCTATCTAATATACATTCCAAACATATGTTGTATTATTATTGTACTCCTAGTAAATGCTCATGCACTTGTGATACTGAATTTTTTCGGGGTGTTCTAGAATTTGCTTATGGTTTTTCTTAATATTGATACACTTTCACTTTATATTTTATTTAAATTGTATGTATCTATGATTCTTAACTCATTAATTTCTCGATCTAATAAGATCCATGATTTCAAAAATAATCAAATGAATAATTAAGTTAGTAGTTCACTGTTGGCTTGCCTAACGGTGACGTTGGGTGCAATCACGGCCTATAGTGGGTTTTGGGTCGTGACATGATGATCTTTAATGTTATCTCATGGGGTTCAATGACTTCTGTTTCTGCAAAATTAGTTTTTCGATCAGCTAGATCAACAACAGTTAATTATGCTTAATTTTATTTCATGTGGTTGGCCATAGGGGCGGATCTAGCTCATTACTTCTGTGTTTGGATGAATCTGTAGCTTTAGCTCAAACAATCTACGTGTGTTAAAAATTCCTTAAAAAGTATAAATAAGTAATAGATTTCGAACTTAATAATCAAATGCATTGTGCTAGAATCTCAAACTCAACTCATAATATTCAAATATTGAATACCTGTCTTAATGGCTAAATCCATATAATCAAATGATTCTTCATATTTAGTGTTGATTTAAGCACAAAGTCAATTTTCTTTAGATTTTCTAATTTCTCTTTATCTAGTTGCAAATTTAGAGAAATATAATTTTTCAAATGCTATATATATTTTTATGTGTAAAATTAAAGTGCGATATATATTTGCAATAGATATCCAAGTGTTGATATATATCATGAGCAGAAAACAGATCGAGCAATCTCTTTTAAAATTCAAGACTGCCTAAATTTATGAGACATCTAACACTTTATGTTTTACCATGCCTCTCAACGTGCTTTTCTTTTGTTAAATATCTAATGGAAGGCTTTACATATCCGCAAAAAGGAGGAAAAAAGAGGTGTCACGACCCAATTCCATTAGGCCGTGATGATGCCCAACACCATTGTTAGGCAAGCCAACACTAATCAACTTAGGGATTTCCCGGTTAAAATAAATTTATTAAGTGAATAACATTTTACTCATTGTTAAAAGATTTAGAAATTTGCAGATGTAAAATAATTAAACGGAAGCAAATGAGTGCAAATCGTAATCATGAAAACAAATCCAAAATCATAAGTCTACTAGAGTGTATGCCAAGACCTGGTGTCACAAGTATATGGGAATTCTAGTAGAATATACAAAAAAATACTAGTCTACTATCTGAAAGGAAATAGACAGAAAATATAACAAAGAAAGACTTCAGCTGCTGCAGAACGACTCGGAAGGCAGCTCAGCGTGAAGTCTCGAGTGTAAGTCAAGCGTGCGTGCCGGACTGATATCCAGATGAACCTGCCTCAAATCCTGCGCATTTAAGGGCAGAAGTGTAGTGTGAGCACATAAATAAGATGTACCCAGTAAGTATCTAGTCTAACCTCGAAGAAGTAGTGACGAGGGATTGACTCCGACACTTACTAAAGGCCACAATATAATAATATGAGATTTAAATTTAAACATGATATATTGTAACGACCAGACTGGTCGTTTTGAGCAATTGCGTTCGGTTTGGCAGTTTGAGGTCACGAGTAGCTTCGCACAGTGTAATATGACTTGCGTGCATCATCGGTTCAGGTTTTTGAGAAGTTCGAAAAGGATTTTTAGAAGTGACTTCCATTTGAGAAGCTTGAAGTTGAAAGAATTGACCAAGATTTGACTTTTGAGTATTTGACCTCGGATTGGAGTTTCGATGGTTCTGATAGGCTCGGGTGGTAATTTAAGACTTAGGTGTACGTCCGGATTGGGATTTGGAGGCCCGTGGGTTAATTTGAAGCATTTTGGCAAAAATTGGAAAGTTGAAGTTTTGGAAGATTGAAAGGTTTGACCGAGAGTTGACTTTGGTAATATTAGGGTCTGAATGCGATTTCGAGCGTTGGAACAGCTCCTTTATGTCATTTGGGACTTGCCTGCAAAATTTGGTATCATTTGGAGTTGATTTGATATGGTTCGGACGCTTGGTTGCGATTCTAGAAGTTCATGAAGTTCAAGGTGATTTTCATGTGTTATTGGCATCCGATTCGTGGTTCTAGATGTTATTTTTGTGTTCCGATCGCGCGAGCGAGTTCGTGTTATGTGTTCAGACTTCTGTGGGTGTTTGGTTTGGAGCCTCAGGGGCTCGGGTGAGTTTCGGATTAGCTTCAGATTGTTTTGTTAACTTTTTATGCGCTGGTTCTGGTATTCTCGCATTTGCGAGGCTTTGGTCGCAAATGCGACTACCGCAATTGCGAAGTAGTTATCGCAATTGCGAACCTAAGCTGCTGCGGATTGGGTTGCATTTGCGAAGAAAGTACCGCTTTTGCGAAGCCTTCGGAGTTCGCGTTTGCGATAAAAGCAGTACTGTTTCATGCTTCGCATTTGCGAAGGATTCTTCACTTTTGCGAGTTCGCGTTTGCGAACCTAGTGTCGCAATTGCGACATCTGCAGCCTGCTAAAAGCTGGGCATTCCGAATCTTAGCTTCATTTTATCATGTTACCCTAGGTCCGAGAGTGGGCAATTTTGTGAGAGGATTTCCATATCAAATCATTGGGTAAGTGTCTCTAATCTATTTTAAACTATATTTTGTGATTATATATATTTTAGATTTAACATCAAATTCATGAGAATCTAAAGGAAAATTTGGGGAAAATTGTAAAATCTTAAAAAAATGAAAAATGATAATTTGAAGGACGAATTGGTATCGGAACTTGATAATTTTTGTATGGTTGAACTCTTATCGGAATGGGTGTTCGGGTTTTAAAAATTTTGTCGAGTTTCGAGGTGCGGGCCTGGGGAGTTGACTTTTTACAAATCGTATAAGGATCATAGCTTTATTAATTTAAATTATTTTCTCTTGCATTGTTTGATGTATTTAAGTCGCCTTTGGCTAGATTGGGCCAAGCGATGGTGAGTTGGTAAATGAAAAGCTAAATTGAGTAATGAATTGGCCGAATTGAGGTAAGTATCTTGCCTAACTTTGTGTGGGAGAAACCACCCCTTAGGAATTGAGTTAATTGTGTTGCCTTGTTATGTGAAAGCCGTGTACGCAAGGTGACGAGTGGGTACACAGCCTATATGTGGTATTGACCGGTTTAGATTGTCTAATCTCTTTTCATGCTTTAGATTAAATTGTCATAACATGTGGTATTTCGTTGTTAGATTACTCTTACATGCTCTATATGATGTGGTTAGCCCTTATTTACCTCTTATCTGTTATTTGGCCCTTATATACCTTGGTTGTAGTCATTTCCTTCATTATTGTCTTGTTATCTCTTAATGGTTGAGTTCTTCCATGACTACGTGCTTATCTGCTACGTGTCCAAGTTATTGTGATTACCTGCGTAGTTATCACGTGCCTTACATGTCTTGTTATTTTGTAAAGGTTGTTGTATTCCTTTGATTTTTATGTGGTTCCCTTGTTGTCGTGTACTCATACTCTTGGTTGTAGAAATCCTTGTAACATAGTTGTTGAATTGTTGTTGTTGATTTAAATTATTGTACGGGGGATTGGGTTGCACGCCGCAACAGGTGAAATAAGGGAGATGGTGGAATAAGGGAGGATATTTATACTGTGATATTGTTGTTGTATGGCGGGATCGGATTGCACGCCACAACAGGTGAAATAAGGGTGGATTATTATGGTGGAATAAGGGTGAATTATGATATTGATATCATATGATGGGATCGGGTTGCGCGCCGCAACATATTAAGTTTATTGTTATGATATTGATATTGTACGGTGGGATCGGGTTGCACGCTGCAACAGGTGAAATAAGGGTGAATTGATATGGTGGAATAAGGGTGACTTATGATATTGATATTATATGGTGGGATCGGGATGCGTGCCACAACATATCTTGTATTTTGGTATCCCCTGTCTTACAGAATTGGCTTTAGTTCCTTCGTGTGTGGCTTTGATAATATGTATTTCTGGTTTTTCACTGAGTTTTTAGGATTGAGTTATTGTCATTGAATTATTGTCTTGTCATCATTTTCTGAGCTCTTTTCCTAATACTACTATTCTGGTGAATTGATTTTCAAAGTGAACTTACTACGTTGAGTCATTACCTCCGGCCCTGCTAAGTTGTTAGTAATATAGCGATTTAAAATGAAAGAACTAATATCATGCTACCTTGTGTGACTTTTAGTTAGAGCTCGTCGTATATTTCAGCATCTACTGTTTCTAAAAATCGTTATATTTTATTTCAACTGCTTCCCCAGCTTAATCTCCTTAACCTGTCTGAGGTTTTCATTTCACTCAAAAAGGAATTGTTATTATGTTTTAACTTAATAAATTCTATATTAAATGCAATAGCTATTGAATGTTGAATTTTATTTGAAAATGTTATTTTCTTCACTCAAATGATTTCTAACACAAAACTCATCTTTCTTGTTGATTTCCTTTTTGGTCTAGAAACTGTAAATTTACTTTATGATAAATAAATGGAATCTCTTGAACATCTTAATTAGCAATTGACACGGATATTATGTACCGAGTGGCACGTGGATTTCGCCGTACAAAGTGAGATGAAAAGATGTGGGCACAAGGTGCCGTGTGTGTTAAAGGGTTAGAAGTTGTGGTTTGTGGTATGAGATTACAAGAGATGGAATTATTGGGATCGTGTATTAGAAACAATTTTTTTGGTTGAGTTGACATCGTTTTCCCTACTTGAGCACATTTACACTTACATGTATCCCAACTACGTTGTCGTTTAATTACTTGGTTATTTCTCATTGCCATTCGTGTTTTCCCCTTATCGTCACTACTGTTTAGTAATTTGGATTCTTCCTGCTATTAGCATTACTTTGATATACCTATCTTTCTTAGCTTTATGTCATCTACTATTCAGGTTATTATACCAGTAGGTGTCTTGACTGTTCCTCATCACTACTCCACCGAGGTTAGTCTTGATACTTACTTCGCACCGCTGTGGTGTGCTCATTCTACACTTCTGTATATTTTTGTGCAGATCCAGGTATTCGATCGATAGTGTCTGTGCGGATCGTTATTGTGGAGACCAAGGTAAACATGTTGTTGCGTTCACAGGCCTCAAAGTCACCTTCTATTGTATTTATTTCCATTGTTTCCTTTTGTTCTAGAACAATAATGTATTCATTATTTATAACTACTCCTAGACAGACTTATGACTTGTACTACCGATTTTGGGATTGTAAATTGTAAAGAGATTTCTATTTCGAAATTGTTCGAAGTGAGTAAATATTTTCGTGATTTCTATTAATGTTAGGGTTACCTAGTTTTAGATACTAGGTTCCATCACGACTCCTTCGGAGGGATTTTGGGTCGTGACAAGTTGGTATCAGGGCTCTAGGTTCATAGGTTCTGCGAGTCATAACTAGGTTTAGTAGAGTCTTGTGGATCAGTATAGACAAGTCTGTACTTATCTTCGAGAGGCTACGGAAACTATTAGGAAATTACACCTCTTTCATTCCTTATCGTGCGACATTGATTCAGCTTGAAGCATATATCTTATTTTCCTTTACATTCACTCGTGTATGATATTGCGCTCTCAGTGTCCGCTATGCGCCAGTGGTTTGTGATGCTACACATGGGCTATGAGGGAGCCTGGGATGCTCAAACATTGTCTTTACGTGTCGTCCAGACTGAAGATGCGGAGGTATTGAAGTACTATTCAATTGCTCGCATGTGGGTGCAGCGGGTCCCGGCATCTAGTTGATGAGTACGAGCTTGGGAAGGTTTAATTGGACTAGTTGTCGAGATCGTGGTGGGGTCACGAGGTGGATGTTGATTGAGGATAGTTGGTGGTATTGAAGACTATGTGGTTTGTATGGGATTTCTACTCTGTGAAAGGTACATGTGATATTCAAAGCATTGAAGGAGGCGAGTTTGACTTTCACGAGAATGGACGTGCGTTTAGTGAATGAATTGGAGTACCTTGTGATTGGTGTTGTACGAGCTGTGAAGGTTAGTTTTGCGGATCATCAGATGTTGTTTTCTATGGCTTCGTGCCAAGTAAGGGAGTCCACTAGTGCCATGCAGATTATAGAGTCAGGTGTTATATCAGTTTTTGCCTGAGATGTGTATATATGGTATTGGGAGGTTCCCTAAAATTTATATATAATTAAGATCTGAGATCTTGCATGGGATTATGTTGGGGCTTACGGTGTTTCTGTGTCGTTAATGGATCTACATTTCAGTATCAAGGGGAGTCGGAGAAACAACTTCAGATTCACAGAAGGTCTATTCAGTGTGGGCATCTTGGTTGCGGCATTACGGGGTGCTTCAGAGGAAATGCAGTGGTTTATGAGCTTCTGGGCTACGTGGTTCGTGCTAGGATTATCTGCATTTGGACTTTGATGGGGATCATTGCATATCAACAGGAAGAAGTATTAAAACAGAGGAAAAAAACAAGGAGTATCCGAACAAATGGGTCGGCTCTGTGGTGTTGGGTCAGCATAGCAATGAAAGTAATTGGTCCTTTTTGAATAGGAAATTCTCTACTGGCATTTGTGGCAGTACCCTTGGGTTGGACGGTTGTCTGAACTGGTTGAATTGGGGATATGCAGTCCTAATGGCTTACTTGCATGAGGGCGGATCTCGGAGAGTTCTCGATGGTTTCGGCAACGGCTTGAGTCGGCTGGCTATGGGCATAAGAAATATGTTGTACACTATGGTTTTCTGCTGGATGGATATCAGAAGCTAATTGATGGTTGGCATTATTGGATATCATATGTGAAGAACGTGGATTTTAGGAAAGAACCTTGAGTTTTGGTTTGCGGGTGCGTGGCTAGTGGCATGGTGATTACTGGGTTTTTAGGCTTTTGAGGTTCACGTTTTGTTACGCGGCTGGAAAATCTATATGGGTGCTTCAGTAAAATGATAGGGTGTGAGTGATGTATCAGCCATTCGAGTAGCGTAGTTGAGTTCGGGTATGTAAATTTTGGTATTCCTGAGGTTTTGGGGCTAGATGTCCCCATATACCGGCTATTTTTTGTTTGCGGATTGTGAAGGCATGTGAGAATGGGATAACTAATAGCATACATTATTGATAGGTTGCTATGGACTTTTGGAAGGATATTTACCTAATTGTGAACGATCAGGATTTGGTTGGGGGTTGTTTGAAAGCTCAACGAGAATGTGTATGTTATATCAGATCAAAGTTGGGTGCTCTTATGAGATTGTTATCACAGTTATGTTACCGGGAAGAATGGATATTATTTGTGCCCCTGGTCTATGTTATGTGATATTCTCTTATGTTGTAATGGGCTGTGAGGTTGTATGATTATTCTCCACGCACGTTGTAATTCCGTTCAGGCCTTATGGCGATGTGGGCGAGATGGCCCTCGTGATATTGATTTGCTCATTGCACCTTAGTTGTGCTTTCTTTCTTCCATGTTTTATTTCTATTCATTTTCCCACAATTATACTTGTGCACTCTGTTGTGCTTGATATCAGTATTCATGTGATCAGTTAACCTGAGCACTTTGGCTTGATGAGTATCTGGGAGCGGGCAACACGCTGCAGCAAATGTTATGTGGGATACTCTTTCCTTGTGTTTATTTGGTGTTTTGTTTTCCCTCCGTGGGATGATTTAATGAAACTGTACTTTTGTTGTTACACATGTTGTACTTGTTAGATAATCCTCATACCATGCTTTCCTTCTATTTGTACTACATAATTGAGCTATAACTGGGTTGGTGTACGAGCTGTGTGGTGTGAGAATCCATGTGGTTCCGTGATGAGTTATAAATTGGGCTGCTTATATTGGCTGAGATGAGGTTCTTAGACCTGAGGTTCGCACTATCGTATTGCGGGTGAGGAGTGTTTGGAAGTATGAGGTTGTTTCTGCTAAGATTTGGGCAATAGACCTTGACGGACGAGAGAGCTTCTTGACTTGTTGACTTCATTAGCAGTTAGGAGATCCTGCATGTTTCTTTATCATGGGCAGCGTTGTGGAGGTCTAGAACAAGGTTCTATTCAATGTGAAGGGTATTGCCGTCATCCAGAATGTTATTTGGGCAGTTATGGTGGTCAGAAGTTATTGCTACGGGCATTTGAGTTGTGTGGAACGTCATGTGATTGTACCCTGGGTTGGAATTATGGCTCGATTCGGCTTGTTCAGGATTATACAGTGTGATGATGCGAGATTTGGGTCCTATGATGAATTTTAGATGTTGAGATTTGGGTTCTGTCTTAAGGTTATGGACCAAGGACGAAGTGAGATATTCAGTTAAATTGTGTTGTCAGTCCTACATAAGTTTGGGTGATGGGGAATCACCCCCAGGTGTATGTATGGTGATCTCATGCAGTGGTTTGATGGCTTTGGAACGACTCCGGCTACATTCGAGGACGAACGTATATTTAAGTGGGGAGGATGTAACGACCCGACTGTTCGTTTAGAGAAATTGCATCCGGTTCAGCAGTTTGAGGTCACGAGTAGCTTCACACAGTGTATTATGACTTGCATGCATCATCGGTTCGGGTTTTTGAGAAGTTCGGAAAGGATTTTTAGAAGTGACTCCCATTTGAGAAGCTTGAAGTTAAAAGAATTGACCAGGATTTGACTTTTGAGTTTGACCTCGGATTGGAGTTTTGATAGTTCCGATAGGCTCGGGTGGTGACTTTGGACTTAGCCGTACGTCCGGATTTGGATTTGGAGGTCCGTAGGTTAATTTGAAGCATTTTGGCGAAATTGGAAAGTTGAAGTTTTGGAAGATTGAAAGGTTTGACTGAGAGTTGACTTTGGTGATATCGGGGTCGAAATGCAATTCCGAGAGTTGGGACAGCTCCGTTATGTCATTTGGACTCGCCTGCAAAATTTGGTGTCATTTGGAGTTGATTTGATATGGTTCAGATGCTTGGTTGCGATTCTAGAAGTTCTTGAAGTTCAAGGTGATTTTCATGTGTTTTTGGCATCCGATTCGTGGTTCTAGAAGTTATTTTGGTGTTTCGATTGCGCGAGCGAGTTCGTGTTATGTGTTCAGACTTGTATGGGTGTTTTCTTTGGACCCTCAGGGGCTCGGGTGAGTTTCGGATTAGTTTCAAATTGTTTTTTTAATTTTTTGTGTGCTGGTTCAGGTTTTGTCGCATTTGCGAGGTTTTGGTCGCAAATGCGACTACCGCAATTGCAAGGTAGTCATCCCAATTGTGAACCTGGGCTGCTGGGGATTAGGCTGTATTTGCGAAGAAAGTACCGCTTTTGCGAAGCTTTCAGAGTTCGCATTTGCGAACTCCCTATCACATTTGCGATGAAGGCAGTATTTTTTCATGCTTCGCTCTTGCGAATGTAACGACCCGGCCGGTCGTTTGAGAATTTAAGCTCCATTTGGCGGCATAACGTCTTGAACTGCTTCATATTATGTGTATCGACTTGCGTGCATGGTTGAATCCAGTTACCGGATGATTCGGAGTCGAATTGGGAGAAGGAATCTAGTTTTGGAAGCTTAGGCGGTGAGAATTCGATCGGAATTGGACTTTGGAGCAAATGGCTCCGGAAAAGGTTTTGGATGATCTTAACAGCTTTGTATGGTGATTTTGGACTTAGGCGCGCATCCGGATTTGTACTTGGAGGTCCGTAGAGTAATTTGAGGCAAATCGGCGAAAGTTGGAAAAAGTCAAAGTTTGGAAAATGGAGAAGTTTGACCCATAGTTGACTTTTCTGCTATCGGGGTCGGAATGCGATTCTGAGAGTTAGAACAGCTCCATCTTGTCATTTGGGACTTGTCTGCGAAATTTGGCGTCATTTCGGGTTGATTTGACTGGTTTCGGCGCGAGTTTTCAAAGTTGGAAGAGTTGGAAGTTCATAGTTTGATTTGTGACGGGATTTGCATTTCCGGTGTTGATTGATATGATTTGAGACCTCGAGCGAGTCAGTTTTAGGTTATTGAACTTGTTTGTGTGTTTAGACGGGGTCACGGGGGTATCGGGTGTGTTCCGAACGTGTTCCGGATATTTTGCATGGTTTTGAGCATGTTTGATTTCTGGTGTTTTCGCACCTACGACCTTGCCCGCTTCTACGGAGGCTGGCATGCAGGTGCGAAGGCCGCTTCTGCGGTCCAGCGATCGCACCTGCGGAGAAATCCCGCTTCAGTGGTTTCCCCTTTCGCTTCTGCAGTGCCACTGGTGCGGCTGTAAATCCGTAGATGCGGTCCCTTTCCCAGTTAGCTGAGTCCGCAGATGCGACTCTTTTCTCGCAAATGCGATTGCGCAGATGCGCTTAATTTCCCGCAGATGCGGAAAATGCTGCGCAGAATCATATAAGTCGAGGGTTTGGTCATTTCTTCATATTTTGAGTTTTAAACTTCGGATTTGGGAGCTTCTTTGGGGGTTTATCAAGCAAATCGATTGGGTAAGTGTTCTTCACCTAGAATCGAACATATTCCGTGATTTTATCTTCATTTTCATCGTTTAATTTGTGTTTTGAGTAGAGAAAAATGAGGGTTTTTGAAGAAAATTTTCAAAATGAAAAATCATGATTTGAGGGACCAAATGGCAGCAGAATTTGATAAATTTTGTATGGTTGAACTCGTATCGGAATGGGTATTCGGTTTTTGTAAAATTTGCCGGGTTCTGAGGTGCGGGCCTGGGGGTCGACTTTTGGACAATTTTTGGATTTTGTTAAACACTGAGACTTTATGATCCGAAATAGTTTCTTATGTGTTTTATTTGTGCCTTGAAGTTATTTTGGTTGGATTTGAGTCGTCCGAAGGTCTTTTCACCCGAGAAGTGCATTTAAGAGTATCGGTTTGTCATCTTTGAGGTAAGTATCTTGCCTAACCTTGTGTGGGGGATTTCCCCCTAGGATTTGAGTCTTCTATGCTGATTGTTGTCCGTGTACGCGAGGTGACGAGTGCGTGCTCCGACTTATTTGTGGAAAATTGGCCTTTTAGGGTTCTTAGGTCCTTATATTCACTAAGTAGGAAGTTGTTCTTGCTATGATTGAGTTTCTAATTGCTAGTTTCACCTCTACATGTTTTAATTGGGATCTATTGTTTCATGATCCACTCTTATTGTCTATTGATTCTTATTTGACTTAACTGAATACTTTTACCTCTCCTATTGCCATGCTATCTTTTGTCCATAGCTGCTGGTCTTTATTTGGAATTCATTATTATCTCCCCTGTAATTGATTAGTCTTAATAAAAGTTATGATTATCTCCCCGCTGCTTATCCTAATCTGAAATTGTGTAAACTCTTAGTAATTGCCCACCCTTAAAAGAAGTTTAGACACCCTATATTCTAGTTGACATGTCCTTATTTGTAATTATCTGACTCGTGTTAGCTTCCTTGTTGTTGGACTGTATATTGTGAGATCATTGTTACGTATTATTTTCTCCCTTGTTGAGCTGTTCTTATTTACGCTTAGTATTCCCTATTGTGGTTATTCCTTGTGAGCTAGTTTTACGGTCTCTTTGTGATCGAAAGCTCTCGAGTTGATTTACTTGCCGTGTTCTCGTATTTACAGTCATTGTTGTGGTTATTGTACTTGTTGTGGTGGTGCACGAGGTTTCTACCGTGCGGTTGTTGTTATGGGGTTGCACGAGGTTTCTGCCGTGCTGTTGTTACTATTGATATATGCACATGCGGCGTGACAAGGCAGGATATATATATATATATATATATATATATATATATATATATATACATATATATTATATGTGGGTTACGCATGTGGCGAGACAAGGTGGGAATATTATGATGCATGTATGGCGAAACAAGGCGGGCACTTGCTATATTATTATTGCACACGTGGCGAGACAAGGTGGGCTATGTCAGGGATTGATTGTGATGATTTGAGATGGCTTGGGGGCATTCATGTTGTTGATATTGTTTCATGGTACGCTTACCTGTATGAGCTTTACCTCGTGAAAGTTGTAAGAAAATGTCTTACTTGTGTTCCGTTCTTTTCCTTACGCTTTTAGTTGGTATGATCTATGTTAGAACACTTACACAAGCATACACTTAGTTAAACACTCCTATTGGATACGAAGCTCTCCTGATATTGTTAAGAATAGATGTACACCCTCGGTTGCCTGTCGTACATGTGAGAGTGGCTCTATTTAGCAAGTGAGTTTTCAGCATGATCATGAGGTGTGATGAGGGCACATGATGCCAAGTGTTAAGGTTCAATTATTGGGACCCGTGAGCTGTAAGTTTGTCCGAGGTTCAGTACTTCATGGAGTTTGGTAGCTAAGACCTTATGTGAAAACTGTCATAGTTACTGAGTTATTACTTGCCTTTACTATATTTGTGATTTAGGATTTAGGTTGCATTTTCGCTCGCCCTTCTATGTCATTATTATGGTGTTTCCGCTGTTACTTGATGTTTTCCTTCCTTATTGTAATTGTTGTATTGTTATCCATATCGCGTAACCTTTATATAGACATCATGTTCTGTTGTTCCTATACTTATACTTGTACAAATTATTAGACCAGTAGGTATCTTGACTGTTTCTCGTCACTACTCCACCGAGGTTAGTCTTGATACTTACTAGGCACCGCTGTGGTGTGCTCATGCTACTCTTCAGCACATTTTTGTGCACATCCAGGTATTTCTTGCTCGTTAGTAGCTGTACGGATCGCTGCGTGGAGACTCAAGGTAAACCTGTTGCTACGTTCGCAGGCTTCAGAGTCACCTTCCTATTTTACACACTGTTCTTACTTATTTCCAACAGTTGTATTTAGCAGTTGTAGCAAACTCTGTAGAGCTTAGGGCTTGTACTACCCGTTTTGGGGTTGTAAAATTTAAAGAGATTCCTATTTCAAATTTGTTAGATGTTATTTAAATGTTGTTATTGTTTTCATTTAATGTTAGGCTTACCTAGTCCTTAAGACTAGGTGCTATCAGGAAACCCAACCGAGGGGAAATTTGGGTCGTGACAAGTTGGTATCAGAGCTCTAGGTTCATAGGTGCTACGAGTCATAAGCGAGTTTAGTAGTGTCTTGCGGATCGGTTCGGAGACGTCTGTACTTATCTTCGAGAGGCTACGAAACTATTAGGACAATCTCACATCTTTCATTCCTATCGTGCGAACTTACTGGTCTCGGTGTCTGAACTTTTATCATCCATTCTCTCACAGATGGTGAGGAAACGCACTGCAATTACCGACGATGCTGCTCCTGGAGCAGGGGTCTCTATAGGCAGAGGTAGAGGCCGACGAGGAGTACATGCCACAGCTAGAGCACCTACTAGAGCTGCTGCCGAGGAGCCGCCTTTAGCTCCAGTTGGGGGGCAGGTACCGGAGGCGCCTGCTGTTACCCCCGGACTTCAGGAGACCTTAGCACAGTTCCTAAGCATGTTTGGTACATTGGCTCAGGCGGGGTTGATTCGGTTTCACCAGCTACTTCACAGACTGGGGAAGGGACTCAGACTCCCGCCGCCCACACCCCAAAGCAGTGAGTGCATGTTGGTCAGGTTCTAGGCGTCATGGCGGCACAGCCTGTGGTTCCAGTTCAGCCTGAAGTCAGGGCAGCATCATCTGAAGAAGTGCAGCTTAGACTTGCAAGGTTCAAGAAATACGACCCTCCTACATTCAGTGGTTTGGCTTCAGAGAGTGCACAGGGTTTTCTGGAGGAGTTCCATCGCATTCTCCGCACTATGAGTATTGTTGAGTCGAGTGGGGCTGCTTTTACTATGTTCCAGCTTAGGGGAGCGGCTTATCATTGGTGGCGGGCATATGAGTTGGGTAGCCCGGCCGAGTCAGTTTCACATACATGGGTTCAGTTTTCGGAGATGTTCCTGAGAGAGTTCGTACCTCAGTCCCTTCGAGATGCATGGCACGCAGAGTTTGAGCAGCTGCGCTAGGGCACTATGTCAGTATCAGAGTACGCCGTCAGATTCAGTGATTTAGCCAAACATGCACCGACCTTGGTTTCTACTATTCGGGAGAGGGTCTGCCGGTTTATTGAGGGACTTCATCCCAGCATCAGGACTAGCATGGCCCGGGAATTGGAGATGGATATTTCGTATCACCAGACCGTGAGTACTGCTCGGAGGGTGGAGGGCATGCTGTCTCGAGAGAGAGAGGACAGGCGGGGTCATGAGAGAGAGGGCAGGCGAGTTTTGGAGAGAGACTTCAGGGATACGAGGGGGCCTCGTAGACCGGGGAGATCTGCTGGTCCTTATTTTGGAGGCAGGGTGCGACATGGTAGAGGTTTTGTGGGCCAGCCAGTTCAGTTTGTGCTTCAGGCTTCGCATAGTGATTCAGATGTTCATGGGTCTCGGAGTACCCGTATCGCACAGTTCCCACAGCCACGTCAGCAGAGAGGTTGCTTCGAGTGTGGAGATACTAGCCATATGATGAGAGATTGTCCCAGACATCGGGCCAATGTGTCACAGCGAGGTATTCAAGCGAGCAGAGGGTGCCCAAGGGAGGAGGCCCAGCCCGTTGATGTGTTTCGTATGGTAGGCTTGAGGCTGCTGCGCCAGATGATGTCATTCAGGTATGATTTTGGTTTGTTATAGAGGAGCACCATCCGTATTTCATTACAGTTCTGCTTACCGGGGCGAGTTCCCCTATTTGCTGCTCCGCTTATGAGTGCGTTTCATGATTTGCACTCTATTATATGTTACCATTTTTGGGAGGTTCTATGAGTGATAGCCCGTGTCTATCGTCTGTTCCTATTCTTTATTGAGAGTTATGAGACTAGTACTAAATTCCTATTGTCCATTATGGCAGGCTTGATGTGATTTTTGAGTATTTTTGGCTACGAGCTATGATTTATTTTATGCTCCACCAGTGTGGTCTCGATGCCCCCTTTTTCTAAGGCGAAATCGGGTTTATGAAATCGGGTTTACGACACTTGGGAGGAAACCTCGTTCCCTTTTGGGAATTGGGCTTTTGGAATTTGAAGAGTCGCCACCTAATGATTAAGGTGCATTAGGACACTAAAAGGGTTTGAGTTTGAAGAACCAGGGTTTGGGTAAGGGCTAGAAACTATCTCGAGGGGAAGGTGTTAGGCATCCCTCAAGATCCACTAGTGTGGTTCCCGGCCATGTTATAATTGTGACTTCACATATTCAAGTAAGCAATTAAAGGGCTCAAACAGAAGAGGTTTGCATATAACATTGCAAATAAGTTGAAACTGTGAGGAGAAGTAAAGATGGCAGAAATTTATGAAAGATTTAAACAATTTCTAAAGAAAGCAGATAAAAAAAAGAAAAAGGGAAGGGGGTCCTAGGTTTATGAATGGATCACGTCAATGGAATATCCAGTAATCACTCCTCAGAAGAGGGGCTACATGAGATATTAGCGCATCGGTCATCATCTCCATATTCTACCCTTCCCACCCCGTAAAGGTTATTTAAAATGCGTGGGTTGGTCACGAATGCTTATTGCGTGCTATTACCCGTCCTGTCCTATAAGTCCTAGAGGGTATTTAGGACCACTATTCCTACAAGGTAAGGACTAGGCTGAACCCTTAGGATTAAAAGATAAAATGCTAAGCGATATACATAACAAATAGGACCGCACATAAGGGAACATACAAAGACAAATAAAGGCTCACAGATCCCTCCATAAGTGAACACGTAATTAGCACGTCTCAAACACATTTAAGGTCTCAAAGATGGGAGTTTAAAAAAAGGGAATAGGTAACAGCGGTTGAGTTAGTAAAAGAACCGTTAAAGCATGGTTTTTGAAAATAAAGTAGTGACAGTATCTTAACGAGATGCAGGACAAGTATTCAAAACAAAGAGAATGGTAACCCAGTAGTTTGAAAACATAATAGAACAAAAATTAGAAAATCAGTGAGAGTAAATAGATGCACAATTTCAAGATTTGTTTCCAGATAGAGCGGGAGTTTTAATAAAAAAAACATAGTGAACTTCAGGGAGTCAAAGCAAGAATGGGAGCGACAGAGTACAAAATAAAAAGAGGCTGATTAGTCCTAAACCGGTAAAAACATGGTTAATCAATTCTTATTAGGCCTAAAGTTTGCCTAGGCGTCGTACGTATTGCCTAATTATCTTAAAGGGTGAACATGCATATTTGAATTCCAATTTTAAAAGGGGTACACATACAGTTAACCGTACTTGTGTTATTAGATTAAGGATGCTAATGAGGCGTTTAACAATTGCAACTAAGACAAGTATAAAACCCTAAACAACAGGATGTCTAATGCATATAGGAGTTCCTAAAACATGATTTCTAAATGCTAATGATTATGAGAATGCAGCAATAGCCTTATAACAGTTATTTGCTTGTTATTAACTGATCATGGTTACGAAATGAGTATAATTACAGGCTGAAAGTAAAGAACCTAGAGCAGGATCTCTAATGTATGAGATGCATGTCCTATACAGGTTATCTATTGCGCAGATAAGTAAATAAAATCCTATAAGCATGTTTTCTACCCATTACTTAAACTAAGCATGCATACCCCCCCCCCCCCCCATATTCACTATCCAAACCCAAATCAATCGTTTACAAATTATTACAAACCAATGATAGCCGAATTACAGTAATAAAGAATAAAATATGAAGTTATTCTATAGGGAGCCTTCAATCAGGCCCAATCTTCCAACCTCACGCCTTTCGAGTTTCACAGCCTTGACATGGTCAGGGTGCGGCAAATCTCCCTAGGGCCCCCATTGGGTCCCAGGCCAATACCAGCACCCAAACACTTACCAAATGTTGGACAAGTGCAGTGTGGAATTACCATCCTTGTGTGTCAAAGTTCAGTGAGTACTCAGGGGTACTCAAGGCAATGCTTACACGAAAGGGGTAGAACCTAATCTCTAAGTAGTGTGAAGTACAGGAAGGAGAGGAAAGTTTGTAGTTTAAAGAGTTTACAGAAAAGTTGGAGAGTTGCACACAAGGATAATGGGCAAAGGGGACAAATAGGTCACATAAATATCACCCAGGGATACAGAGACTTATGCAACCTCACTAAGCATGAGTACACAAAATCAAAAGAGTTTTTGGAGACCTTGAAATAGTCGAATTTAGACACAAAAGTAAGTAGTAACAAAATATAGTCATAACAGGTAAGATCAAGAGCAAACAATGGTCATGATCATGCAAGTGTCAACAGGCAACCAAGGAGTCAATTACATGTTGCACAACAGAAGCATAGGTAGAAAACAATTATGAATATAACACACTGAAGCAGTAATAACCACATTGGTTTGGAACTTTGAAATTAATCAGGACATACCAGCAACAAGAGAGCACAGCAGAATGCAAGAGCCAAATATGAGCACAATATTAGCCTTGGCTTTCAGCCGGCTAATGATAGTCAGGAGCAGGGAGCAACAACAGAGCAAAAGAGAGAAGTAGCACAAGAGAGAGAGCAATGTTTATTGCTGTGTGTGTTTGTGATATGCAATGTGTTGGTGTCTCATGCAAAAGAGATGTGGGGCACTTATAGTACTAAAGACAAGCAAACAAACAAGGTAGCAATCCATAATTAATGAACCGAGTATCAATCATAATCAAATCAGTATATGGACTCCCCTTTAATTAAGGAATCAAAGTCAAACGGTAATAAGCAGTTATTTAAAAGGAAAGAAATCACAAAGCATGGTATGATCACATAAGGAAACATAATAGTATAAGGTATACAATAAAGACTAGGTACATGATACTTAATTAGGGAAATATGTCACACAAATCAATCAACATATTTGTGCACACATATAGGGCAAAATACTACTTTAATTCTGGAAAATAGTTTTCAAAATAATGAACGAGATTGAAAACCTAGGAGATAAGTATTAATTGAGGAAGGTATCCCACGGATTGAGGAAGCAATTCGGAATCAATACCAAACTATAAGGAAGATACACAAAATCACAATTTTCAAGGCAAGTATCACAGTCTTAAATGGAGCTTGTAAGAATCAGTATAAAATCACCATGTAAATAGTCAGAGAAACCTTAAGCGAAGAACTTAGAATGGCAGGGGGAATGAAACACTAGCAACAAAATTAAAGCAAAGAGCACGGAACTCAGAGAAGAATCCAGAAGAACACACAAACAAGCAAACACAACAATAATACAAATATAAACCCTAAAGCTAGGGTTTCATCAGACTTAAGCAAAAATGTTTAGAAATAATACTGAGAATCGTGACTTAGTACTCAAAATCAGAAGATAAAGTATTTTCGAAAAGGGGTTAAGAAACCCTAGTTTCAAAAGGGAACAAAAACGCTTAAAACTTGAACAATCGTAAAGATCGAGTAGAGAGTAGTGCAAAACATAAAGGTATGAATTGAAAATCGCTAAAAATATAGAGATTTAAGAGGTTTGGGTCGAAGTTAGGGTTTCATAGAAAACCAGTGAGAGAAGTAAGAGAAACCTGGCTGTGAAACTTAGGAATAATGGTGTTTATAGCACTATCGAACCAAAACCCATCGGAGAAAGGCCGGAAACAAACCCAGGCAAAGCTTCAGTGACCGTCTTGCATGGTGGAGACTCATGGGGTCTCAGGGACGCAGGGAACCGGTGAGATAAGGCTTCAAGGCGGCTGGTGGTCGAAAGAGGCGAGGCTGGAGGTGGCCGGAGAGACGGTGAAGGCCATCGGAGAAGAAGAACCAGAAGGTTCTAGAGAGAGGGAGGAGAGGAAGAGACGAATAGAGAGAGAGAGACCGGTCTCGAAAAGTGAGGGGTCAGGGGGGGTAGGTGAGGGTTTAATTTAGGAAAAGGAATCTGGGCCGTTGATCTTATTTGATCAACGACTCAGATTAGTTCGGAGTTGGGTCGGGTTAGTTTAGGGATTGGGCTCGGTGAATTTGGTTGCGTTTTGGGTCAATTGGGTTTAATTAAATCTGATGGGGTGGGGTTAAATTGGGGCTAAAATTGAAACAATAATGGGCTGTGTGTTAAATAGCCAATTTCCCCCTTTTATTTTATATAAAATAGTTAAAATGATTTTTAAAAACAAAGTTAAAGCACTGAACTAATTAATAATATATAAATATTAATCTAAAAATAGTGTAAATGATTTTATAATTGTAAAATGCTATTAATAGTAAAATAGGTTATAATTGCAATTATATGCAATTAGCTTTCAAAAATACCAAATAAATTTGTAAAAATATGAAAAAATCACCTTAATTATACTTTGGTGTAAATATGAGAATGAAAATAAATTATTCAAAAAAATAATTATTTTGGGAGCAATTACTGGATTTTGTACTGATAAAATAGACAATAAATTGATTTTAAAAATCTTAAAAATTATGGAAAAATACCAAAACTCTTGGGCATGCTTATATATGCATACACAAGCTATTTTGAAAGTATTTGAGTATAAAAAAAAGACATAGGGAAAAATTGGGTATCAACAGCTGCCCCTCTTTACCGGAGAAGGATGAAAGAGTTGTCGGGTAAAGATATGATGGCCAATTTTGACCGAAAGAAACGATTGAAGAATTTTTGACCGAGCTCTGGTTCCTGAGCTGCCTACATATCCCTGGTCTTACAGGAATCAGGCCATATGTAGTTCAGGATCCATTGACGGAATATGCCGATGGAGATTTTCAAAAGAACGGACGCGATGTTCGGGTTGACAAGGATGGTCAGAGTCTGATAGGCTGCGGGAACAGGAGCGGGAGCGGGATCGCTCCTGCTGAGATGGCCATTGCTAGTCGGTGTACCTGCAAATGAATAATACCAACATATATTGTGCGTGAATTTAAACGTGATGCAAGTTCCCATTGGACCATGAATGCTGTCTTTGGACGGTTAGGATGACGTCCTTGGACCATGACGTCCTGGGCCATGAAGCGTGTGATAAAGAATTCGCAGGCTATGAAATGATGTTCTCGGGCCATGAGGATGATGCCTCCGAACCATGATGCCTTTGAATAATGATATGCGAAAGATAAAAGTGGGGTCCTCAGGCCATGGCATGGCGTTCTCGGGCTATGAAAATGGTGCCTCTGAACAATGACGCCTTTGGACAATTTGGCGATCTTTCAGCCCATGAAATGCAGGATTTGGCGATATTTCAGCCGATGAAAAGTGTAAATATAAATGGCGATCTTTCAGCCGATGCGAGAAAGAATAAAGTGGCGGCGTTTCAGCCATACAGATGTAAATAAAAGTGGCGATATTTCAGCCGATGCGAAGTTTAAACATAATGGCGATATTTCAGCCGATGCAAAGTGTAAATATAAATGGCGATCTTTCAGCCGATGTAAAGATTTGAATAATATGGCGATATTTCAGTCGAGGCAGTTATGGAGGTAGAGTTTAACCTCGGAAGGCAGAATAGTAGCCTTATGCAATGCAGAGATATGCAAGTGGAGGTAGAGCTTAACCTCGGAAGGCAGAATAGTAGCCTTATGCAATGCAGAGAAATGCAAGTGGAGGTAGAGCTTAACCTCGGAAGGCAAAATATTAGCCTTATGCAATGCAGAGAAATGCTAGTGGAGGTAGAGCTTAACCTCGGAAGGCAGAATAGTAGCCTTATGCAAGAGATGAAAGATGAATAGTAATAAAAATTCTTAGCTGATAGCTGGTAGCTGATCATGATATTGCGAATGTGGCTGCTGGGGATGTCGTGTGCGGATAGCACTTGCAAGTAAGTGATGATTCTGAGAGTTGTATTCCTGAAAAGTACGGGTGTATGAATGTCTGATGATTTTGTGACTTGGGTGCCTGCATCCAAACAAAAATCGTGAGTTTTGTAAAAGGGGTGAAGGTTAGTTCGTCTTCCCGTGGACTTCGCTCGTCCTACTTGGCTCTTGTTTTCATTGGGGTAGCGTAGCTAAACAAAGCAATTTTGATAGTAGCCATGCACAATTTAGTAAAAGTATGATGTAAATACATAATTGAAAATAGTTTTCTTTTAGATGAACCGACGACTGCAACGCGGTTCAAGACATTGTGACCTCTTTTGCTCCGGAATTTGAGGGTCCTCCTCAAAATTCTACCCCAGTTTAATGGGTTGATGCCTCTGACGGCTGCGTGCGATGAATGGCTGAGAATTAACTTCGGAATTTTGAGGGTCCTCCTCAAAATTCTGCCCCAGTTCCCAATATCGGGGGAAATGAAAAATTTATTGAATTGTGACCGAACCCATAAGGTTGCCTACGTATCCCCTCTTAAACGGAAATCAGGTCAGACGTAGTTCAAATTACATCATAAAGAAATCATAAATGACTACACATAGTATCGCTTCACTACAACTGAATTGATCGGCTTTGGCCTGACTTCTCCATCCATTTCTGCAAGTATGAGGGCTCCTCCGGTTAGAACCCGATGAACCATGTACGGACCTTGCCAGTTGGGAGAGAATTTCCCTTTGGCTTCATCTTGATGCGGGAATATTTTCTTCAACACCAGCTGCCCCGGTGTAAACTATCTCGGCTTAACTCTTTTGTTGAAAGCTCTGGACATTCTGTTCTGATACAATAGACCATGGCAAACTGCATTCATTCTCTTCCCATCTATAAGAGCTAGCTATTTGTAGCGGCTTTTTACCCATTCTGCGTCGTCAAGTTCTGCTTCTTGTATGATTCTCAAAGAGGGAATTTCTACTTCGCCGGGAATGACTACCTCTGTACCATAAACCAACATGTAGTGAGTTGCCCCGGTTGATGTGCGAACTGTGGTGCTGTATCCCAATAAAGCAAATGATAAATTCTCATGCCACTGCTTATGCTTTTCTATCATTTTCCTTAGTATTTCTTATTGGCCGCTTCTACAGCTCCATTCATCTGAGGTCTGTAGGCTATAGAGTTCTTGTGCTGGATCTTGAAGGTTTAACACATGGCTTTCATCAAATCACTGTTGAGATTGGAACCGTTGTCTGTAATGATCGACTCCGGAATTCCGAACCGACAAACAATACGGTCGCGGACAAAATCTGCCACAACTTTCTTGGTCACTGCCTTATATGATGGTGCTTCAACCCATTTGGTGAAATAATCAATTGGCACTAGAATGAACCTGTGCCCGTTTGATGCGGCAGACTCGATAGGTCCGATAACATCCATTCCCCAAGTGGCGAACGGCCATGACGAGCTTGTTGCAGTAAGCTCATTTGGAGGCACCTTTATCATGTCTGCATGTATCTGACAGCGATGGCACTTTCGGACATACTGGATGCAGTACATTTCCATAGTTATCCAAAAATATCCTGCTCGGAGTATCTTCTTTGCTAAGACAAAACCATTTATATGTGGACCGCAGGTCCATGCATGAATTTCCTCTAATAGCCTGGATGCTTCCTTTGCTTCGGCACACCTTAGTAATCCCAAATAGGGACTATATAGGATTCCTCCGCTGTGAAAGAAGTTGTTAGATAACCTCTGAAGTGTGCGTTTCTGAGTAACGTTTGCAAGTTCCGGATATCTTCCTGTTGTCAAATACTCCTTGATGTCATGGAACCATGGTTTTCCGTCTGCTTCTTCCTCGACACGAGCACAGTAAGCTGGCTGATCATGAATCGTTACTGGAATAGGGTCTATGAAATTCTTATCTGGATGCTGAATCATGGATGATAGAGTGGCCAATGCATCGGCAATCTCATTCTGGACTCTGGGAACATGCCGGAACTCTGTCTTTATGAACCTTTTCCTCAACTCCTGTACATGATGCAAATACGGGAGTATCTTGGAGTTCTTGGTCGCCCATTCTTCTCGGACCTGATGTATAAGCAAATTCGAATCTCCAATTACTAGCAACTCTTGGACGTTCATGTCAATAGCCATCTTGAGCCCTAAGGTGCAGGCTTCGTACTCGGCCATATTGTTGGTGCACGGGAACCTGAGCTTGGCGGATACCGGACAATGCTAGCCGATTTCTGATACTAGAACTGCTCCTATGCCAACTCCCTTGAAATTTGCTGCCCCGTCGAAAAACATTCTCCAACCGTCATAGGATTCTGCAATGTCCTCTCCTATGAAGGATACCTCCTCATCAGGAAAATACGTCTTCAAAGGCTTGTATTCTCCGTCCACGGGATTTTCGGCAAGATGATCTGCCAGTGCCTGTCCTTTGATTGCCTTCTGAGTTACGTAAACGATGTCGAATTCACTCAACAGGATTTGCCACTTGGCTAGTTTGCCAGTGGGCATGGGCTTCTGAAAGATATATTTTAGCGGATCCATTCTTGTTATGAGGTAAGTGGTATAGGCACAGAAATAATGCCTCAACTTTTGAGCTACCCAAGTCAGAGCACAATAGGTGCGTTCTAATAGAGAGTCACGGGCCTCGTATGGAGTGAACTTCTTGCTGAGGTAATAGATGGCTTGCTCCTTTCTCCCTGTTTCGTTGTGTTGCCCTAGAACATAACCGAATGCTCCATCCAATACTGCAAAGTAGAGCAACAGCGGTCTGCCCGGTTCGGGCGGAACCAGAACTGGCGGCGTTGATAGGTATTCCTTGATTCTGTCGAAGGCTTTCTGACAATCATCGGTCCATTTAGTAGTGGCATTTTTCTTCAACATCTTAAAGATGGGCTCACAAATGATAGTGGATTGAGCTATGAACCGGCTGATGTAGTTGAGTCTCCCCAAGAAACTCATGACCTCTTTCTTATTCTTTGGCGGCGGCAGTTCTTGAATGGACTTAACCTTTGATGGATCCACCTCTATTCCTCGGCGACTTACGATGAACCCAAGCAACTTTCCAG